>NW_008676760.1:0-8194 GCF_000695815.1 Acanthisitta chloris | reverse complement strand
AGCCCACCCCCCACCGGCCTACAACCTCCTGTCAGGGAGTTGCAGAGGGCGATAGGGTCTCCCCTGAGCCTCCTCTTCTCCAGGCTAAATAAATCCAGTTCCCTCAGCCTCAGCTAGATGTATAGAATTCACAAAATTAAAATTATTTCAAGACAGCAGATATATAATGATATGGCGTGTGCACCAAAAAGGACTGTTATGGTTTAACCCCAGCAGCAGCCAAGAACCACACAGCCTCTCACTCACTCCCCCACCAGCGGGATGGGGGAGCGAATCAGAAGGGTAAAAGCTACAAAAACTCATGGGTTGAGATAAAGACAGTTTAATAGAGAAAGCAAAAGCTGCACACACAAGCAAAGCAAAACAAGGAATTAATTCACTGCTTCCCAAAGACAGGATGTGTTTAGCCATCTCCAGGGGAGCAGGGCCCTATCATGCCTAACAGTTCCTTGGGAAGACAGACGCCATCACTCCAGATGTCCCCCCTTCCTCCTTCTTCCTCCCACCTTATATACTGAGCATGATGTCATATGGTATGGAATATCCCTTTGGTCAGTTTGGGTCACCTGCCCCAGCTGTGTCTCCTCCCAGTCTCCCATGCATCCCCAACTTCCTTGCCAGTGTGGCAGTATGGGGAGCAGCAAAGGCCTTGACTCTGTGTAAGCTCTGCTCAGCAATAACAAAAACATCTCTGCATTATCAACTCTGTGTTCTGCACAAAACCCAAACATAGCCCCATACTAGCCTCTGTGAAGAAAGTTAACTCTACTTCAGCTCAAACCAGCACATTTTGGCATTGTGTTATTCTGTGTATTTGGAATATATCAGAGAACAGAGTTCCCTGGAGAGTCCAAAGAATAATTTCCTAGCCAGCCTTGAAGACACTCCATTTGATATCCAGTAAGTGCTTTAATGACAGTGCAAGAAAAGTCTGTTTTATTTCACCAGTTGAAATCTGCTGTAATGCCAGAACTCAGTGCTTTGTTAAAACAGCAGAAAGACAAATAAAATAGGCTTTGTACTCTGCCAATACTTTCTACAGTAGCAACACAGGAATGGAAAGAAAGTATTTGAAATGTAAAGTCAAGGATAGCTGCAGAGGAACAATTTAAGCATGTTTTAATTGACTTTGCCAGTCAGCTTCCTGATTACTTAAGCCACTTGATTATTTTATCAAACTTGTACTTGAAGGGCAGTGAGGCTGCAGAATGCTTTGTATGATCTCATAATTATGAATTCTTTGCTGCATCTCTCTTAAGCACTGTATTGATTCATGCATGAGGGCACGCAGCTTCTTGCAGTTGATCTATTAAACATGACAATGCTTGAAAATAAAATTAGCACACACATTCCCCAAAACCCCCACCCATAAAGCAATCCCCAACAAAACAACCCCCCAAAAAGAGATTGAAAGCTGTGACTCAGATTATGTAGAGGAATTTCTTACATTCTTTGTGATTCTCTGATACTTGTTATGTCCACAAGTTATTTAGCTTCTACAGCAACCAGAGAAATGTAATTTGTGTAACAGAGCCATCTGTTGAGGTTGCTGTTCTTACTAGTTCCACTGTTGTCCATTTTTGATGATGGCAACAGAAAAATATTCAGTCTTTTTGGGCATACGTTTCCATCCTCTAGATACTACCTTTCAAGTCATAATGAGGTTGGTTCTCTTTTTCTAAATGCTTTGATTTAAAGAGTTTTGTGTCTATTCTGCTGCTACTAGCCTGTGTCATTCAGATGACATGTTCTAATCTGATGTGGTCATTATCTCACAGATGATGTGAAGTTGTGAAAACAGCTCTTTCAGCAACTCCTGTAGCATTGATAACCATAAATCTTGAGACAAGGGCAACCTCCACCTTCATTCTATGACCAAAAGGCCACTTAATAACATAATCTGTAGATACATCTTGACATCAGCTAGCTGCCACTCTCACTCTATACCCAAATTCACATGCAGCTTAAAATAGAAGAATTCATATTGACTGCTATTTCTGTTTATCTGCTTCTGTTTCTTTATCAGCTGATTCTAATTCTACTTCAGTAATTGCTACTTCCAAGTATGCTTGTAACAGTACCATTTTATTTCTTAAATTTATTGTTTTCAAAAATAACAAAGAGGAAATCTACAGGCTTGGTGATCAGGAAACTGTCAACTCACTCTGTTTTGGAAATTATTAATAGGGAACCAGAAAACAGTCTATATATAATTGTCACTTTTTAAAAGTGAGTATTTCTCAAGTGACTTCCCTTCTTTTTGAGTTGAGAAGACAAGTGAAACTAACAGCAAACCCTCAGAAAATCATGTACCATGTGAACTTGCTTTTTGCTCCAGCATGTTTTAACAGTGCCTTTTCTGTATTACAGATTTGGAATACCTATATCATAGAAATCCAGGAATTTTGTAACTGAGTGCCAAATTCCAGTAATTGTATTCAATGTGAATGATTTTCTTGGCAAAACTTTGCAAATAATTTATCAGCTTTAATCTACACTCAGTGAAAAAATATAAAGGCATTCTAGTTTAGAAAATTGTGTTTCATGGAAAAGATTGTTTTCAGAAGCTCCAGTCTGGCAGTTGTGAGTTCTCATAAAGTATAGGGGTGGTTTCATAGCTTTGGATATTTAGGATCTTATCTATTTCTTCAGTGAATATATGGATGTCAATAGTTTTGCTCTCAGTCCTCTAATAAGAATATCTGTACATAATATAATTAATAAAATAAATACAATATGATATAATGTAATATGTACACATACATGTGTAGGTGTTTGTGCTTGTGAGGGTGTCACAATATTTAATGACCAGTACGGAACTATATTATAATAACTTTTTTACAGAGTGCTAAATATTGTCAATTTGCCCATTTTAGCAGAACTGCCTCCAACATCACTTAAGATTCTGCATTATAGATAAATAATTTTTCATTTTGTGTAAAAAATTCTTTACACTGGAAAAATGTTTCTTTGCATATATAATTCTAGTATAATTTATTCTCAGAAAATATGCAGATTTTGTCATCACAGCTTGAAACCTGGAAAACCCTAAGCATTACATGAACCACACATTCATGAACCCCTCCAAACATTCCAAAAAGGTTGTTTTAATTTGGAAAAGTTCTGAGCACTTCATAGGACCTATCTTTATGAGGCATATAATTAATAAATAAAAGCACTTCAAGATTTTAGAAGCAATCCATACTTCTACCCTCAGGATGCTAAAGCAAAACAGCCACTCTTTATAATTATTATTATTATACTTAATATTCAGTATCTCACTGCCATATTAACTGTAAAAAGTCTCTTGGTAACAAGATTCATTTCCGGAATATAAATTCTTCTTTGGGCTAAATCCTGTAGAAAACCTCAGCAAAATGAACAAACACAGCACTAAGAACCTTTCCAAAAATCTTTTTCACCATTGGTCTGTAATGTATTATAAAAGGTGTTAGTTAAGTGGTTTATTATTTCCAATAATTACTTTTACAGTATTTTTATTTTATGCTAGGTGCATTTTGTATTTATTTTTTCTATAGATGACAGTGATGTTTCTTGTGATCAACCTGTGGTATCACACAGCTTTCAGTAAGGTCACATAAGTAACAATAAAAACATGGTAACTCATCCATCTGCAGGATTACAGGAAAAAAAGGCCACATCAAACTGAAATATTAAACAATAATAGAAGAAAATATTACTATTCTGTCATTAATCTGCTGTGACAGCTGACAGTTGCTGTATGTTCGCGAAGGTTGGCAAAGAAGGTAGCAGCAGCAACAGACTGATAACTGTCTCAGTTACACTTCACAGAAAAGCTCAATGCTTTTGTGAAATGAAGAGAGCTACACTGATGAGAGAGGATGGAGTGAGTTCAACAGTGTAAATAACATGAAGTGTCACAACAATGTGACTGTGACCCATTACAAATTTGGGTTTATTTTTATTTTAATCATCTCAAATTATGAGAACAATTTTAAAGCTCACATAAGGACAAACATATTTCACTGGTTTGAGTGAATGAGGTGAATGGGTTTTGCTAATTCACTAATCACTTGTTCTCTGTTCACTGTAAACACTATGTATCTCCTACAATACACCACAAATTTACTAGAGCTGCAGGAAAAAATCCTACTAGTCATGACATGAGAATTTGCTGGACATGACAAATGACAGCATATCGAGCTGATTGCACAGGCAGCAAAGGGAGAAGTATATGAGTCAAACATCACAGGCATCAGAAAGGGAACACTGGGACCTTGTGAAGAGCAGAGTCCTGCAAGGTAAGCGTTGCCTTTGTAATCCCATCTGTGACATCATAAGAACCACAGATGACCCAGGCTGTGATATCAGAACTAGCAAGATTAGGTACAAATGTAGTAAAATTGAGACCAGTGGGGACAACATAATTAAGGACATGCTTTTTTGGAGGAGGCTTAAAAGCAGAAAGTGACATACAACAGCAACAGATAGGATGGTCAAGAAAAAGGCTAAGCAGATGGGATATATGAGCTGGGTGACTGGGGATCTTGGGGACTCCCTGCTGGGCATCCCTGGGTTGATGACTGCAATCTGAAGTCTAAAAAAATGATAAAGTAAATTCTATTTGTAGCATATTCCAGATGTCAAACCTGCTTCCAGGAGCAAAATAGGGATTAATGGGGTGATTTGTGTAGCTACAGGTGGATACTTATATCACTGGATCCAATAATTGAATCAGTTACTAGTATCATGACAATTCCTGTGCCAGGTCTGACAGTGTTCAGCAGCTACTTGCCACTTCCTAGCAGAATTTACATATTGAACTGTTAGTGGGGGAAAATGCTGTAAGCTTTGTTTGTTATTTGGCATACTTTCCAATTTGCAGCTACCTGAATTATGTAGAACTATTCAGCATATTTCCAAGATATGTTTTTACCCTTTCAAAAATCAAAGCAGAGAACAAAAAGCTACCTGAAATGTTCATGTTATGGTCTGGTGCTTTTGAAACAGGTGAATGCTTCTATTTTTGTGCAAATTTAAGCTGTTCAATACAAAATCAACAGTGTTAAATAGTTTTGTATGACAAGACTACTTGTCACTATTTCAGTAAAGCAAAACTGTATGGTACTTATTTACATTGTAGAGGGGAAATAAAGAAAGCTGGAAGTATTTTGTGCCTTTTTCCTATGCTGCCAATGAACGTCTATGGTTGAGACTGATGAAGAGGCCTATTTTTTTCTTGGTTTTACTAAGAGGATGCTAATAAAGGTATTATTTTTATCCTCAGCCTAATTCCACAATTAATACTAAATTATTATCCAGTATTCATTGGTTTATGATGATTCACTAGTTCTTATATGCCACAGTGATTTCAAGTGGGCAGCAAATGATATTGGCCATTTTAAGAGATTAAAATTTCTACCACACCGTCTCTCAAAATCCACCAATTAATTTTCACAAATCAGTTTTAATCTGTTATGTGTTAAGCCGGTAGCAATATCAAGCATCTTGACTGATATCTCACCTAAATAATTGTATAAAAATGTCTTCAAACAATGATGACTGACATGTGAAATCTTTATTCATATTTGCACATCAAACATTAGAATTGCTCATTAGAAATAAAAAAAAATAACAATAGATGAAAAGCTGGAGTACCATCAAGCACTCAGGTATTTACTTTGTGAGTCTGCTTTGATGTTCTATCTTTTGGATGGAACAAGCAAAAAAAAAACCCACCGAGTCTGCTTTGATGTTCTATCTTTTGGCTGGAACAAGCAAAAAAAAACCCACTGTTTTCTTCAAGATTCAGGGTTTTCTCTTTCTCCTCATCTTGCCTCCACTAGAAAGTCTTTCACAGTTTCATGAATGGTTGATGATCTTTTAGGACTGTGATGCATTTGCTCATTAAACACAAATAACTATAGACTTTAGAAAGCTTAAATCTGAGAAGCAATGATGTGACAATTTTAATATTGCTCCTCATATTTTTCAGTTTTCCCATGACATGTATTTCTAACTTTCTTGTTAAGTCCTCAAGGATTCTTTCACTGGCAAAAAACGTAAGGAAATCAGAAGCTCTCCTAAGATTTATGTGTCAGCAACTTTCAGTAATAGCATCATTCTGATTATTTCCCACAATGTTTAACCATGAGAATCAAAAATTATTGTAGCATATGTAACCAGGAATGAATGTATGAAATGTAAAAAGATAAAAACAAACTAGTTCCCAAGTATATTTAAAACTTCAGTGTGAAATGTGATAACAAGAGAGAGACTACAGGGATATAATCATATAATACTGATGTGCACATTGGCACATGAAGATAACCTAACCATCAGCATAGTCTTCAAAACAGTGATGAAAATGGCTTTAAGAGCTGCTGAAGGCTTCTGGTAGCTTTCTGGTTGCGGCAAAAATATACTTGTGAGCCTCCACTGAGCTCTGAAGTCAGAGATGGACAACATGAAAAACCTAAACATGTTAACTTGCCTATTTGGAAGATGAAGATATCCATCAACTTTTTAAAGTATGAGATCATAGGAGCTTTTGTAGTTTATATTCAATGTGATGGAAGAGGAGAGACTGACAAAATGACAGAGAGATGCATGATAATGATATATATTTTGAGATTTATAAAACTTCAGTTGTGCTTATCATAGGCCTTAAATGTTAGTCTGAACTCTGGATTTCACTCAAAGTCTATATTATGTTCAGACTGTAAGAAACAGTCACAGGTTTCTGTACTCCTTTAACCCATATCTTGAATTACTAGAAGTAGATACAGGACATACATCTCTCTGGAGTAATCTGGCTGACCTGCATGATCCAGTATCACCTAAGGAAATCTTTTCCTTCTCCTAGAGTTCTTAATTTCTGATGCATTATCAAGAGGAGTTCTCTTCCACCCTTTGCCTACTCCTTCAACCCACCCACACCAGAAGCAGAACAAAATCCACAGATCCCACATATACAAGGCCTTATTTCACACTTAATTTCGTGTGCCAAATGCTTTCATGGAACCACTGATGTTGAAATTGGGCAAATCAAATTGTAGAGAGGAATTTCAAACAATTGCAGCTAGGACACCTTACCCTGTGCCCCCCAAATCCTGGTTCAAAGGTGATGTACACAGAATTGTCAAAAGACAAGCCTGTGAACTGATCTACTGTTACTAAAAATTGCAGACTTAGTAGAGATACCAGTTTGATAGCATACTGATTTTACCCAGCCCTCATCCTACTCTTCACTACACCAAAAAGTAATAATTAACTGCTTTTCTCTTTCCTGTAAGAGCTGGGGATCTCACCCACATGTCCCTCAGCTCCACCAGTGCTAGATGCCTTTTCTTCAATTTGTCTAAATGATTAACATAATGAAGTTAAACCCAGAGCAATTTCTCTTACCCCGTTATTTAGCTTGAAGGCAGCTGTTTCTATTTTAAACCTGAAGATGGGCTTGCATGCCCAAAAGCTTGTCATCTTTTTTACCCAGCTATACTTAGTCTAAAAAAACCTCACCACTAATTGTCTAAAAATCCTTCTTCATTAGCCAAGGGGAGGTATTAATTCTATTTTAGACTTAACCACAAGTTAAAAACAATGAAAATCCTCAAAATGAGTAGCTGACCCCATCTGTAGCTTTTCTTTTGTTAAATACACACAAGTAACTATCAAATGCACAGTAGACATTAAAAAAAATGCAAGCTTGCATCTATGAATTCTCTGTACATCTAGAACAGGGTTAGAGACACTGATGACATTTCAGTCCATTGTCACAGTGGAGAGTTTCTTCTGACTTTGCTTTCATAAGCTCAGACTTCATTCTGGCAACTTATAGTTACACATGTTTTTAAGAGAGAAGTGCCTGTAGAAAGTATGAGGTCAAGGTTAAATCCACAAATTAATACTGTAAAATGTACATAGCCTACAGGAAACAAGTGTATTATTACTTGGTTGCCTAATACAGTTATTAAGTATTTCATGATAACTATGATGAATACATAATAGGACCAAACAAGAGACATGTATGATATTCTATGTGTGTTTGTACACGCAACATTGAGTGCAACGTCAGCAAGTTTGGAGATGACACAAAGTTAGGGGGGAATGTTGATCTGCTGGAAGGCAGGAGGGCTCTGCAGAGTGACCTGGATAGGCTGGAGAGATGGACTGATTGCAAAGAGATGAGGTCTAACAAGGCCAAGTGCTG
>NW_008676759.1:25162-25721 GCF_000695815.1 Acanthisitta chloris | reverse complement strand
GCGGCGCTGAGCCCCGCGGCGCGGCCACATCGCTGAGCTGCGAGTGTGTGCGCGGGAAGCGCTGGGAGCACGGAAAGACTGTGCTCCCGTCTGGAAATTAGAACATAAACTCCTCTCGTCTTTCTTCTGTGGAAGGACGGAGAGCGACTTTTTACACGGGCAGATAGTGATAGGACACGAGGGAGCAGTTTTAAACTGAAAGAGGAGAGGTTTAAATTAGATGTTAGGAAGAAATTCTTTACTCAGAGGGTAATGAGACACGAGCAGGTTACCCAGAGAAGCTGCGGATGCCCCATCCCTGGAAGTGTTCAAGGCCAGCTTGGATGGGGCCCGAAGCAACCTGATCTAGTGGGTGGCATCCCTGCCCATGGCAGGAGGGCTGTAAATATATGATCTTTAAGGTTCCTTCCAACCCGAACCATTCCGTGATTCTGTGGTGTGGTGTGGATGTCAGCAGACGAATCGAGAATTAACTGGTGTCTCGGCATTGCTGAGCCCTGGTAAATATTAAACAGCTTGTGTCTGCATGAATTGAAAGGTTTCTTCACGTTCTTGAGGA
>NW_008676759.1:4792-25113 GCF_000695815.1 Acanthisitta chloris | reverse complement strand
CTGAATTAGAACAGCAGCTGCGATCTTCTGCTGGCTAAGAACCCAGAGTTTGGTCCTCTGTGGCAGAAAATTATGTGCTTTCATCATATAGTATCCAGTCATTGTTGGTTACACTATAAACCTGCCATAGAACTAGATATGAAAGTATCAACACTCAGGAAACTTTAGTCTGAGATCAATAACACATTTAACATCTTGGGCTAACAAAAGGAATGCTAGTCTCACCGTTACTTACACTGTTTTTCTGCAAGATCTCAGATGGAATTTGAGATGTCTGTCTTTAGCTTTAAGGTGCTCAATTATCTGGATCAGGCCATTGCTGAGAGCTCAAGTACTGGGAGTCTAGTAGGCAGCTGCACATGTCAAGCACAGTGGAGTTGCCCTTCACAGAGGTAAAGTTTATGTGGGAGTTCAAACAGCATAAATCACATGAATATTGCCTTGAATGCCTCCATGCTCCATGGCAAACACAGTGTGCAAGCGTTTGATCTCACCTTAGGTACTAAAAACATAGAGGACTGCAAAGCATTTGCTTTCAATCAAAGTCTTCACTTTTCATTTTACAGCTCCATGAGACAAACTCCACATCCAGTCCAAAACAAAGAAACAAAAAAAGTAATGTAATCAGAATCCCAGTCCAAAACCAGTCTTATGTGCGAGTCATTTGTAATACTGCAGCTTTCAAAAGCAAATAATAAGTGAAACATAGAGAACATATTGTCTAGCAACTCTTGGGATGTTCTTAGATGTTGTGAGGATGAGGACAGTGACACAAGCTGAATATAATAGAGTAGGACAAACAGAACATAATAGAAACAAAAACTTCCAAGACTGACTTCCTCTGGGGCTGTAAGCAAATCATATTAATTCCTTTGTCTCATATTCTCCATCCTTAAAATATAAATAGTGCAATACTGTTTGTCTGAATTAGAGCTTTACCCCATTCCTACTAAAGTCAGTGGCAGTGGAATCAGGCTGTGTTTTATTCAGTAGATCTCTTTGAGACATACTGTGATTTTAATAACCATTTCATCCTCAAAATGACATTAGCACAATAATCATATGTGACTTAAACAGTGGAGAATTACGGTGCTAACAAAAGGCCCAGCTATATTTATTATTCACTAATCTCTTGGGTTTTGAAACCACTCAGTATGTACCGCCCTTATAAATTGTTTATATCGTTGCCATTCATTTCTAGCACAAATAGAACAGACAATACCGTGTATACAGTTCAGAGCAGACATGTATAATTTAAGAGAGAAATAAAACTACCCAAGTTCTTTACTAAATTTGCATCTGTGTGCACTGTTCTGCACATTACTTGGTGTGAAAGGTGCCCATAAACTCAATCCTGTTTTAGTTAGTTTGGCTGGACATGACAGATGCTTTTAGTTGACTCACATCTGCTCTAATTTTACTCATTTCAATAGAGAAATATTGTCTCATTTGTATTTCAGTCAGATTTTGACACTGATTTATGTGCAGTTTGAATTTCATAGACTGATTATAATCTTAGTTTTAGTGGATCAGTAGTCTTCTCATGAATGAATCTGAAGTGCCTATAAAATTCTCTCTTAACATTTGGGTTGGGTTTTTTTCTCTGATGTCTCAGCTTATATCTCTTTCCTCTTTATGCCCTTGAAATTACTGACCAATTACTATACCATTTTTCGTACCATCACAGCCACTGCTTTCCCTTAGGCCGCTGAAAGGGTAGGCAATGACTCTGTTATTATAGAATTCAGGTGTTAATTACACCTGATTCCTTTTATTTTATTAAAGCATAGGTGTAACAGCAGAATTAAAAGTTTTCTGGAGCATCTGGTACCTCTATAATATTTTGTTAGATGCCAGCAACATCTAGTAAGTCTTAAAGGCTCCTTATAGACTAATGTGTCCAATAAATCTCCTGCTTAAGAAGTACTCCAGCTGTGTATGGGGCATGGGATGAGGGATGTGAAAGAAGAAGCAGTGTAGAAGAGATACAAATTTGGTACATTCATTCCGGGAATTATTCTGAGGGAGACCCCCTTCCAAAGTTGCAGGAAGACATTAAACTGATTTAATTTTTTTTATATTCAGTTAAGTTTTCTGAGAAAACGGTGTTAGCAGTTTATAAACCCAGTCCCATTCAACCACAAATAAACATCTCTCTTTAATTTGCATTGTAGTACATGAAGTCTTATTATCCCTGCCTCCAAGATTCTTCTCGTGATTAGTATTTAAGAAGGAGCAAGTAAGAGCATTTCTTTGTGATTCTCGATTGCTTCAGGTATGTTACAAAGCACAAGACTGAGATCAAGTGACAAGCTATCCAAGAAGTGTCATTGATAAATACATTAGAAAAAGTAAATTATTGCTATGGTAAATCAGAGTATTTATTTTGCTTTATCTTTAATAAAGGGCACAGCAGGTATTGATACTCGATTGAAATGCCTTGGTTTGTGGGCGGAGTTCCAGTGGCAGATGGAAGTGCTTCCAGATGAATCATTCAGGACCATGACTTCTGAAAGAGAATCTTAAATAGTACTTTTTGGCATGGCTGGTAACCCTGACCAACTTTTACAAGAGGTACAGATGCCGGTACATCTTGTCCCCTCAGCCTAGCAAAAAGCTCTCTGTTATAACCTGTGATCCTAGAGAGGAAAGTTGTGGTGTCAGATTCCCCACCAGTGAGATTCAACTATTTCAGATGAAAAACTTTGTAAAACTTTAGTCAGTGTGACAGAGACAGGTGCTTTTCAGTGGGGAAACAGTCAAATGGATTGAAAGCCTAGGTGTTAGTATTGATTCCTAGTCACAGTAAAACAGAGAAAGGCACATGGCTAGTAGACAGCCACTTCTCTGAAGATTTTAAACTGCAAGAGATACCTGGCAAGTAAAGGAAATCCCTTTGTTAGCAATATAAACTTTTTATTGTTTTGCTGTTTAGTAAGGAAAATGCCTTACATCCTGAGCCCCTGTGCAGGATAGTGGATTACAGTGTGAAAGATTATGAATATTAGATAATGGCCTTACCCTCAGAAGTACTGAGCATCTGGTACTGGCACTTTACTGAAAGCTGTGATCATTCCATGTCACTGTAGATCAGACCTAGCATGATCATTCTGTTCTCAATACAGAACAGGAGAGGGGCCTTGGCACTGCTTTCCCTTGTGACACTGTAAGACAGTAAAAAACTCTGGGTCCAGCTTGAATCAAGCAGCAGTGGAGCTAGAAAATGGATGACTCTTTGCAGTTTCTATCACTCAAATCTCTAGTCATATTTTCAAAGGGCTGGTTCTTGCAAGCTGTTGCAAGGCGAACCTGCAAGCTTCTGCTCAGCAGAGTTTCATGAATAAAACTGCTGCCGTCATGACAACCTTACAAGGAAGTAGCTAGCATGTGAAAGATGTTTCTAAACTTAAGAAGAAATACCCCACGAGACAAAGCAACGTTTGATAGGAAGGCTGACAAAGGTGGATGAGATTTTCTTGTCTAGTTAACTTAGCATCTACTGGGGACTACTGTGTTGAAGTATCACAAATCTGAGCTGCTAAACATTGGCAGGGAAAAGAGACTTGGGAAAAAAAGCTGCAGTCTCTGAACCAGCTGTATTTGATACATTTGACCAACTTCTTCCTCAAATTCATTTGAGGTTTCATAAAAGCATGAGTTCTTCAGTTACAATGTTTTTCACATCTCTATCTGTTTTGTGTGTGCCTCTTTATCTGGAAAAATGCCAGATTATTCCAGGAGTAAGAAGAACTACCTTCATCATATTTCTAGTCTGATCAGAACTTTATTTTTGAAAGAAAAACTAATTTAAAGTTCATTAACTAAGCATAATTTTCTAAAAGTATAGTAGGAAGGAAGGCTTTAACTTAGATTATATTCTAGCACATTGTTTTCACCAGAGTTTTTCTCAGTGTGTTACACAGTGTATTAACATTTGCTTTCACTGACTTCTTGTGTAAGGCTTAAAATAATAATGATACGACTCTTGTTTAGTACAAGCCAAAGCAGAGTCTGAGGTACAGTACTAATATAATACTGATAAAAATTATTAATACCATAAGTCTTTCATTGCAGTCCTTATCACATTAGTTCAGAGACAGCATTATAGGTTCTGCCAGCTCACTCTGTACATAATGCCTGCAAATTATGAGAGTGCCATGAATATGTAGATATTTCTTAATTGACTTCTCATTGACATTAAGCCATGGCTTCTGAGCTGAAGTTACAGCCTTTTGATGCCAGAAACCAGCTCTGGAGTATAATGCACTGAAGAAGCTCTGTGGTATGCCAGGTTGCTATAAGATGTGGAGGCATGTGCTTGTTGGGCTCCATGTGGGCTACCGTGTGTCAGGTAATTCATCTAAGCCAACTGCCAACAGCCTGCAATCACATTTAATTTTCTGAGATGGAAATGGTTAGAGAGTGGATATAGTGCAGTAATATATACCCTTTTACCTATGACTGCTGCAGCTCCAAAGATATTCCAGCCTCTCCTTAGTTCATCTGAAACAGACAGTTGTATGTATATTACCTTGTCAGTTGAACTGCCTAGGTCTGCTCCAAAGTACATACAATATGTTGTCGCTTAACCTGAGGTCTTTAGCCATGCAGGATGGGCATTTGCTTCCTTGACAATAAATTATTATATGAATTTTCCAGGGACCAGATTCTGTCATCTTCCCTCTGTCTATATTCAGGTAAAAATTTTTAATGAGGTTGTTAGCTTTAATTCCCTAATGCTAACTTATTCCTTGCTTGCAAAAATTCTTAAATAACCCAAAAAGCTTTTTACTGAACGCAGGATAATTACTATGTGATCTGGGATTTGGGCCAAATTGCATCTTTTATTTAGACAAGTGAATTCACCAACTCCCAGTGAGATTTAATACAATTTTATGTCTGTGATGAAATGAAGATAGTCAAACCAAACAACTTAATGCGTAGTCTACTTTTTAGATAATAGGAAAACATATTGGCTGTATGCCTCAGAAATCTTGCCGCTGATAGGGACTTTATTGTTCATATTGTCACTCTGATCACTCAGCTCCCATACCGAGATAAGAGACAATAGTGTTTTCTCTACAGAGGCCCTGGGTTCACTTGGCAGAGCTAATCCATGGTGGTACCTGCTCTGAGATTTTCTTAAGTTTGTAAAAGCATTTGGTCAGTTCAAAATCATACTTCTGTGGTGTCCAACTTTCATATTTAGTGTAAAGAGAGGATTACTCATTAGAAAGGGTGGGATTTGCTTGCTCTAACTTTGCTATCTCAAAATCAGGCATCCCATCTAGGCTGGTTTTTTCCTTCCTGAGGTACAGACATTTCCAGCGTATGCAAGTGAAAGACAGAGGTGTCTAAAACACATGAAATTGCTTTCTGTTTCTCTTCCAACTAAAATTTCAAGCTACACTGAATAGCTCAGATATAGATGTTTAAACTTTATCTGTTTAAAAGTAGATTATAGAGAAAGAGAATGCTGAGTGTGCAGCCACAATAGTTACATTGCAGATGTGACCTTAAACCATACTCTTAAAATAATTAGCAATATACTTTGAGACCACTGCTATATCCAAAAGGCCTAATATTGGATACTAGCAACTCACTTCTCACAAATTACCAAACAAGAGATAGTTACAGATGCTACTTCACAATAATTTCAGACAATACATACATCTGATAGGGAAAAAAAAAGTGATCTATCCCTAACAGAGTTTCAGAGAATAAAATTCATTCACCAGACACCACTTTTTCTCCATACTTATACAGTTTAACTTAGGTAAATGCAGAAAATAACTTGTAGGAAGATGATGTTTGAAAATTTTATACACAATAAGATAGCAGTTCCATTTGACAAATTTGGGATTTTTTTTTTTAAGCGTCATTGAAAAATAAAATGTAGAGTTTGACTTCTCGCTTCCCAATTCTGTACATCTGTAGGACTCCAGATAATAACCATTTGATTCAAGAAATCAAAAACTCAGAAAGCAGTATAATAAAAGTCAAAAGGCATTTCCTGCAGCACAGAATAAAATTATCTAGTGTTCAACTTCTACATACAGTGAATTTCTTCTGGGAAAAAACCATTTATTTATTTGTTTGTTAAAAATGAAAATGCATAATTTGTGGAAAAATGAGCAGCCTCTACACAAAGATAAAACCTTTTTCTCCTTATTTAGGGTAATATGGGATTGTGAAGGAAATAGCAATTAATGCAAATTTCTATTTCAAATTTTATTTTAGTAATGTACCGTCTAATGTGGCAGTGTTAGCAGCATAACCAAGATGTTAGTGTTTTCCCTGTTCCTCAGGGATATAAAAAGCTCTCTTTCAATTGTCTAGCCAATGAACAAGAGCACAGAACTACTAGCTGGAATAGCTTTTACATGGTAGATTGCCCTTCTGGTACATCTCTTCAAAAATTGATAAATGCATAAATAGTACCTCTATGTATACAATAGGTATTCTAAGTAAATTGACTGAAAAGATCTTGCAGCGGTGCAAAAATTAACAATCCAAGAAACCCTAAAGTAAAAGAAACTGAATGCATTCTGATTTGAATTTTGTGCATCATGCGAAAAGACAGGAAAAAATAGAACGCTTCTGTTGTATTTTCTGCATCTTATTCAAGGTAATTTTCTATGTATAGTCATTAACACTAAAATACTTCTCTCAAATTAATCTTTCCTTTGATTATAAGGGATTTGTATAAGTTTTAGGAATATTAAGCAATGGGAAGATCAACATGTGGAAGAGATACTTAGTGAACTATCGAAAAGAAACATTTTTTCCATATCTAATATTAACTCCGATCTCAGTGAGTCTGAAACTTTAAGGATTACCTCTACTCTTTTACTGAGTGAAACTAGAAAGCTCAGCTTTTGAAAGAATGGTTGTCAGGATGTTAAATACAAATTTTCTGTAATGCTGAAACCATTATGTGGATGTGTAGAGATCCTTCAGTGCAAAAATGTGATATATATATGCCACATATATGTCCTGCATATATGCTGGCTAATTTCCTCCTTAGATTTGGATTGCCATGCTTGACCTTCTGTAACAACATCCATCTCTCATCTTTCAGCCTGACCTGATACAAGCTTATATAAACATAAACGCAGTTGTTTCCACATATCATAGTGTAATGAATATTGATATTTTTATTGGGATTTTTTCAAAGACATAAAATTATCTTTGATTTTTCTTCACAATTGTCTGTTGATTTGTAATTAGTTATTTGACATTCATCCATTACCTTGTAGTTTTATGATTATAGCTTTATTGGCACCAAAAGCATAACCAGATTAAAGGCTATCCTGTCTGATGTAGACTGATATTTTTGTGCATGTGTGTGTCTTTGAAAATGGAACATTAAAAAAAATAAATTGAAAATGTGTTACAGAGTGTTGCAAGTTTCAGTGCAGGTCAATTGTTACTATGGGTCAATGGAAATAATAACAGTTATTACAGGTCACTGAACTTTGTAGCATCAGTGGCTTTGCACTCTTAAGAGCCTATTTTTAGAATCTATAAAAGGAGCTCAAGTTCATGAACTTTTTTCTGCAGTAATTTATACCCATAGCTGGTTTCAAGGTTGATGTAATTTTAAAAAGAAAGCTAAACATAATGTCTTTTGGGTTTTCTTCAGACAGGGAGAATTGTACAGCATCAAGAGCTTCTACCAACCTAGAACGGATGCTTTTTCTCCCTTTACAGTACTTGAGAAGAAGTTAATGCAACAGAATAGAATTCAAAACAGCTTGTTGGCTGATCAGGGAGTCATTTAAAATTATCATGGTCTCTGTGAAGTGTCTAAAGCTCACTTGAGAGAAATATCACACAGTTTTGCTCACTAAATATATCTTACAACTGGCTTAGCTTGCTCAAAGCTACAGATTGCCGTGACTGGACAACACTGAAGTCTCAAAAAACCCTTTGACTCAGCAAAGAGGCCTCAACTTTCCCTGAGGGATCAAGGAGTAGGAAACATCTTTTTAAAGACTCAGGTAATGGCAGATGAGCTGCCACCCCATTTTTGTAAAACGGGTTGATGATGGAAGCTTTGCCAGGGAAAGTATTTTCAGGACTTTCTTCTGATACATCTTTTTAAATCAAGAGAATGTGTTTCCTTGTAGAAATCTAATGAGGATTTCTGGGGCTGAGTGCTTAGCAAGGTCTTAAATTTTTTGGATTTTAGTTAGATTTGACTGGTTCCACAGAATGTAAGTGATTCTCTTCTCAGTGCACTTGCCAGGTTGGATTCCATTCTGACGTGGTCTGGGCAGACACCTGATCATTACTTTTCTTGATCAGGACCTAAGCAACTGTGGTGGGTTGACCTTGGCTGGATGACAGGGACCCACCAAAACTTCTCTCTCTCTCCCTTCCTCAGCTGGATAGGGAAGAGAAAATACAAAGAAAGGCTTGTGGGTTGAGATAAGGGGAAAGATCATTCACGAATTGCTGTCTAGGGCAAAACATACTGGACTTGGGGAAGATTAATTGAATTTATTACCAATTAAATCAGAGTAGGGTAAAGAAAAATAAAAACTAAATCTTGAAACATCTTCCCCCACCCTTCTCTTCCTGGGCTCAACTTCACTCCCAGGTTTCTACTTCCTCCCTTCAGCAGTGCAGGGGACAGGGAATGGGGGCTGCAGTCAGGTCACCACATATTGTCTCTGCTGCTGCTTCCTCTTCAGTGGGAATACTCCTCACACTCTTCCCCTGATCCAGTGTGTGGTCTCCACCACAGGAGACCGTCCTCAATGAACTTCTCCGATGTGAGCCCTTCCCATGGGCTACAGTTCTTCACCAACTGCTCCAGTGTGGATCCATTTTCTGAGGTGCAGTCCTTCAGGAACAGACTGCTCCAGTGTGGGTCTCCCACAAGGGGTCACAAGTCCTGCCAGCAAACCTGCTCCAGTGTGCACTCACTCCATTGGTCCAGAGGTCTTGCCAGCAGCCTGCTCCAACATGGGCTTCCAATGGGGTCACAGCCTCTTTCGGGCATCTGCCTGCTCTGGGGTGGGGAGGGGTCCTCCAGGGGGGCTTCAGGTGGATATTTCCTCCCCCATGGACCTCCATGGTCTGCAGGGGGACAGCCTGCCTCGCTGTGGTCTTCACCATGGCCTGCAGGGCAATCTCTGCTCTGGTGCATGAAGCACTTCCTCCCATTCCTACACTGACCTTGGTGTTTGCAGGGCTGTTTTTCACATACTTTCTCACTCCTTTCTACCAGCTGTAGTTGCTGTTGTGTGGGTTTTTCCCTGACTTGTTAAATCTGTTATCCCAGAGTTACTACCACCATCACTGATGGGCTCAGCCTTGGCCAGCAGAGGGTCCCTCTTGGAGCTGACTGGCATTGACTCTGTGGCACATGAGGGAAACTTCTGGAAGCGTCTCATGGAAGCTCCACCATAGACACCCCCACCCCCTCAAAACCTTGAATGCAAACCCAATACAGAACCTCACATGGATGTGTATTTTGTCTCAGACCTGGGTGTTACTGTTTTCCCAGGAGGGTCAACGAGTGAACTTCAGATTGCGCTCCCTAATCACACACACAGCATAACTGTTGGCACAGCATCTTTGTTCCAATTTGGTCTATGGGAACCAAAGAGAAAACTCTGATGTTGCTGGGGCTAATTGATATAAAGTTGGTGCTGTATGATGGAGGATAGGATGTGGATTGCTCCGTGGTTCTTCTATATTTATTAGTACAGATGGAGGCACTCAGTTCACTTCCTCCTCAGAAGACTGTGAGCACGTGGGAGGCAGAATGGTTCCAAGCTGACTCAAGGCAGCATACGTTCTATTCCACAGACCTCCATATACAGAAATGGAAATTTCCTATGTTGGGAAGCAGTCAGAGAAACCTCCCTCATTAGAAGTAAGAAGAAGCTAATTGACTTCACTTGCTACACACAACTAAAAAGACTGCCATCTTTGCAGATATGCTATCCTGTTTTACAAGGTGATCCAAGAAAGCTTCAGAAGACTTTCTGAGAAAGAATGGGTTTTGGTGTCAGGTGAGTGAAAGAATTTGTTATAATGTTAAAATGTCTGATCTGAAAAGACCCAACTTAGTACCTTGCTGACAAGCTTCAATAGTATCTCATCCATGAAGAGAATTGTCAGTATGAAATAAACACTAAACTGGCACAAAAGTCAGAGAAAGATGGGCTCTAAATGACATCTTTATATTACTAATTTCTGACCTTTGGTATTCTTATAAAAATTCTGCAGATCCAAACCCTGCAAATACTTCGGCTTTCCCAAGCTATTATCTTGCTTTCTGAAGAGATAGTACCTTCCCTTGGCCTCCTGCTGCTTTGGTTAATCTTTGGTGATTTAAATATAAATTAATTATGTTTGAAAATAGTGTTTGTTAGGGGTAAAGTTAAAGTAATTCCTTCCCAGGGATAATAGGAAAAGCCCACAGACAAAGCAACTTCAGAAAAACAAGATTATTTTTGATCACAGCATGTGATGGCAGAAGAGGCAAAGTAGACATTAGAAATAGGCTGTCTGAGAGATGTGCCATATTGTCACATTCATAATTCATTTTCCAGATAATGTAAAGCCTCATATATAATGTTTCTTGAAAATAAATGTGAGGTAAACAACATACTTAGCTATTCCACTCATGCTGTACTCCAGAAGGAGGAGAAAAATCTATTTCTCTTTGCATAGAGAGAAAAGACTCTGGTGGATAAACTTGTACTAACCTGCATACAATTAAACTTTTTTTGATAACTTTGAATTATATGTAGGAAAATACTGTAACTTTCAGAGGAAGACTGTGGATTCTCAAAACACTGCTGTGTTTAGGCATCCAACACAAAAATGGCTTTGGAGGTTATGATTAAAAAATGTTTGCTCACACTTTGCTCAGACAGCTTGGAGCAGTGGATCTGTCCATCTTAAAAAATATCGTCAAGTTATAGTGATCAGACATGTGATAGTACCCAGTTTCATTCATGAATGAACTAAGAGACTTACATTTTTATATGGCACTAGGCTTCACCTTTTATCTCTTAAAAAAGGTTACAGAAAAGGAACACATGACCCCTGACCTGAGATTTATTTTGTAAAAGATCTAGCAAATATGGTTTATATTTAGGTAAGACTTTGTATTGTTCTAGGATTCCTTTCACATACTAAAGAAAGAGATAATTTTTAATACCCACAGTATTTTTTTGTCAATCCTTATGTGAATATGCCTATATTATTTATTTTTTCTATTCTGCATGTTCATCAAAATGAGTAAATTTATTGTTTCACTTATTATAAATCATAACAGAAATTCCAACAGAGGAGTTAATTTTAATTGATATAACTGACATGCAACATAAGAGTTTAACAATGTTCCCCATGTACTTTATCTATGAGATGATGAGGCCGTGGCTAAGTACTGGTGTTTTGACTCACATAGCATCCTATTGTTTTTTAATTACGTTCCACATCTGTTTCCTTACATGCAGTGACAGGGCCCCATCACACTTAATGGTTACTTGGGAAGACAAAGGCCATCAGTGTAAGCAGTCCCCACTTTCTCCTTCTTCTCCTCACTTTATATACTGAGCATGATGTTATGTAGTATGGAATATCCCTTTAGTCAGCTGGAGTCACCTGTCCTGGCTGTGTCCTCTCTCAGCTTCCTATGCACACCCAGTCTCCTTGCCAGCGTGGCGGTGCAAAAAGCAGAAAAGGCCTTGGCTCTGTGTAAGCACTGCTCAGCAATAACAAAAATATCTCTATTATCATCACTGTTTTCAGCACAAATCCAGAACACAGCCCTTTGCTAGCCACTATGAAAAAAATTAGCTCTATGCCAGCCAAAACCAGCACAGATAGTCATTCTAGTTCATTTTATTTTCCTTCCCTGAAAAACTGTTTAATGAATGCTTCCTAAGAATTAGTATCTTTTCATATCAGAGTCAGCTTCATTAAGGCAGTGATAAAACATGCTAATTTTTACATATGTGTAGGGGATAAACAAATTGTCTATACCTTTTGTTTTTTTAATTTCATTATTTCGTCAAAGTATTTTTAGTTATGCAGTATTTTTGTTGTTATTATTGGCATTTGCTACACGAACTATGCTTTTATATCTGTTGGGAATTTTCTCTATCCATTTGCAGCATCAACATGTCAGACTGGAGAGACCTACATGTAGAAATACTGGAAATTATGCCTTCCATGGTAGATGCTATTTGCAAAGCCATGTTCAATAGTGAATAATATAATTTACTATTTAGTGGATCACTCATGACTTAAGGTACTTTTAACTGGATACTGAATAGAAATTTCCAGTACATTGTATGCTTTGGTATTTGTAGCCATTATAGCTCATAATAGCAAGTATAAATACTATCTGAGCTATAATGACCCACTTTGGCAAAGATCCAGGAATTAGGAAAAAATGTGGATGCCGGGTGTATGTGTGGACAAAATTTTATTGTATTTATACATTTTGTTTTAGAGAATGTTTTCTCTTACTTGATTCATTGTACTACATCAGGTGCTGTGCTGAGAGTTATGTATTATTATGTATTTCGCATTTTCCGAACACTTTCTTGCTTGTAGAACTCAATCTTTATCTTGCTATCACAGTAATTTAATAATAATTGTCTTTGGTATTTGTCATTCAGTGAAAAGGGGCTTGTCTTTATGCATCTTTTACATTTCAATGTACTGCAATGTAGACTATCTCCTGCAATTCAGATTAAATAGCTCTTAAGCACAGGCAATCAGAGGCAGCTCCTCATTTTGCCCTGGAGAACCCATGATTTGTAGGCTGAGGACTCTTTTCTAGGTCAAATGCTGAATTCCAGTCAATCTACATGATTTTCCATTTACTTTAAATAGATAATGTATTATCTTTATTCTATGATTTTAGTGTCTGCTTTTCCTACTCAAAGAAAAATGCAACATTGACAATATATGACTGGATCTAAAAATGGGACTTAGGCTCAGTGCCGAATGCTACATTTAAAAGATGTTTCATGCATTTAGCATCCAGGTGGATTCTACAGCTTGACCTCTGAGCTGTCTAGGCATTGAAAGGGTACAAAAGACTTTCAGAGGTACCAGTTGCATCATCCAGTGAGAAGTTCTAGGAAAATACTTGAATTGTCCCTAATATAATCTTACAATTTAGTGTCTTCTTAAAATGCACCTATTTTTGACACGCTCACAAGAAAATCTTTCACTCTTTCTTGGCCTCCTTTCTGCCCTTTTCTTTCAGAACATTGCAAGGGTGTAAACTATTTATTTCCAAGTTGGTTTCTTCTCCCTCCACCTAGTCTAAAAATTGGGAGTATTGAGACAGAAAATAAATTTGAGAAAAATGGGTCCGATTACACCTTTTCACTCACTTCCTGCTTCATACAATTGAGAGTCTTAAATGTTACTTGATATTAAGATATTTTCTGTTTCTCCTCTGAAAGCTGACTCTCACTGGACAACGTAAAGAAGGAGAGAAAGAAAAAGGGGGAAGAATGAAGAAAATTTTTTCTTCAACTGAAACGTATGCGATAAAAAAGGTAATTATAAATTTCCTGTTTGCTCATCTCAATGCCCATACCACAAGATTGGAGATTGTTTTCTATCTGATTCAATGCCTTCTGTTTACACTAGAACACAAATTACTAGCAGCAGGAGGAGAAATTTAATGCGTATATCCTTCATCCCAGGCAAGTCCTCTAACCAGTGACCCTTTGAAACAAGGTTTTCCTTCCATATCTTTTTTATCTGTAGATACTGATCTTGCAGAGTACCAGACCAGGTGCACCAGCAACAGAGAGTGAGGCACTCCTAGCTTGCAAATCTCAACAGGACTTAGATGTGAGACTTCAATCAGGGGGTGCATGTCACTTGCTTCAAAACAGACTACCTGGTCCTTGGACGCCTTGTGATTGTCACAAATGTGACTTGCTCTGCTTTTGAAGATTAGTAAATATTGCAGGGAATTGAGTAAAGGAGAAGGATGCCGAATCTCTTTGCAGTAATAGCTCTTTCTCTAATTTCTTTATCAGAAGCTCCTCCTGTTTTCTGTAGCCACTTTTCACATTTTTCTAAAGGCTATGGTCTACAGTCAACTGAGTGTATCTTCACTTAACATTGATCTATGAAGTTCCAAAGGCAAATGATTTGGGTATTTGATTTGTAAGCCTGTCCTCTGTTTTTTTCAGGAAATTATATCATACCTGAAACAATGTACATAATTAGATAAACGAAAAATAAAGGTGAGATCTAAAGTACTTGTGAGCTATAAAGAAGCTTTGATTCTTTAATGCACATCTACATTTGCTATTGCTATATAGTGTTTTTCAAACCTTATAGTAAGACCACAGATAATTTGCTCCCCTTCCTTTTCTAAGTGATCATTCACTATATTTAACACTTTGAGTTGGAAGGGAAAAAATAGAATGAAGGCTGGAACTGGTTACTGGTTCATTGTAATATGAAACGGACTGCAAAAAGACATTATTAAGTTAAATGCTTCAAGACAATGAGCATAATACACTGAGAGCAGTGATCATATCTTCTGGCAATGGATAAATATCCTTTACACCTTCCTAAACTCATGGTGGAGTGAATCATCTGGAACTCTCTATGGCTGCACATATTGTGAGATCCTTCAGCTCTGGATAACATCTGGTTATTCCAAACACCACTATGAGATTTTACATACATATTCTGCCCCCAACACTTCCTCTGTACTATATAATCATGAGCAAGTATGTTGCCACTCAGTGGTTGCATTTCCTTTGCTGTGCCTTGAAATAATAAACATGTCTGTGCAAGTTGAGTGGGAATCAGTTACCCTAACCCTAGTTCAGCATCAGGACAGCCCAGCGTAACTTGGTGTAGGTAGTTGATTGCTGCTTCTATTGCTACACTTTTGTATTATATTACCACTGAGAGTGGCAATAGCTCCCAAACACACATGCAGACTCACACAATTCAGCTCCCAGATGTACTTAGGAGTGATACAAGCATTTTGCTATCACCTTGCTGAGGCATGAGTATAGTTAATATTATGGTTACCCCAGGCTTAGTAAAAAGAAGGAATACAACCTGAGCAGAGCATCCACAGTTCCATCATTACATTAGTTATAATAGCACAAGTGTTACCTTTCCCCACACTTAATGTTAGCTGTATTCTGACCTAGCTGGCTCTGTGTCTGCTGCTATCCTGTCCGGCTCAATGATCAAGGAAATGTTAGCCTGTATTCAAACAGACTTTTGCTTGTAGAGTCACATTGAAATCTCCCTTCCCCTGTTCCCTGTAACCCATTCTTCTACCTCAACACAAAGCTGGGAGGAGTAGCCAATACTCCAAGGTACTGTGTAACCCTTCAGAAGGACCTTGACAGATCAGAAAGATGGTCAGAGCAGAACCTTCTAAAATTCAACAAATGCAACTGTGGGGTACTGCACCTAGGAAGGAATAAACTCATGCACCAGTACAGGCTGGGGCATGACCTGCTGGAAAGCAGCTCTGCAGAGAAGGGTCCTGGGATTCTGGTGGACAACAAGCTGTGAGCCACCAGTGTGCCTTGCAGCCAAGAAGGCCAATGATATTGTAGGGTGCATTCTAAAAAGCCTTGCTAGCAGGTCATGGGAGGTTATCCTGCCCCTCTAGTCAGCCCTAGTGAGGCCACATCTGGAGTTCTGTGTCCATGGTTGACATGGAGCTCCTGGAGTTGGTCCAGCACAGAGCTATGATGATGATTAAGGGACTGGAACATATGTCTAAAGGCTGTGGGAGTTGATCCTGTTCAGCCTTGAGAAGAGACAACTGAGAGGGGACCTCAACAATGTATGTAAGTATCTGAAGGGAAGGTGTCCTGAGGATGGACTCAGGCTCTTCTCCATGGTGCCAAGCAATAGGACGAGAGGCAATGGGCGGAAACCGATGCACAGGAAGTTCCACCTGAACATGAGGAACAACTTCTTTACTGTGCGGGTGACCAAGCACTAGAACAGATTGCTCAGAGGCGTGTGGAGTCTCCCTGACTGGAGATATTAAAAAAACATATGGACCAATCCTGTGCAATGTGCTCTAGGATGACCCTGTTTGAGCGGGGAGGTTGAATGCAATGACCCACTGTGGTCCCTTCCAACCTTACCCATTCTGTGATTCTGTTATTCTGTGACTCTTGATGAAGCGATTGCAATACAAATCTCAATGGTTTACTGAGTAATGAACATTTAAATGATTCAGTCATCTGTAGGATGAAAAAGCAGGTGCTGTCTTGTCATGAAAATGGCATAAATTCTGTGGGCAGCAGAAAACATTTTCTGGTCTTCATCAGCTTAAATTAAATGGCACATTTAGTTTTGTCTCTGACTTCACTGGGGACTGCATACCTTTTGTTGTAGACAGTAACTGAATGAGTTTGGAGCACTATGTCACATGTAGCTTCCATCACAAAATTTGCCTGAACACAGGAAAAAAAATGTGTTTGAGGCTTAGTGCATAGACCTTGAAAAAAGAGTATTTTATATGAATACACAAGTAGCTCCTAGAATCAATAATGATCATTATCAGCAACATCATCATCATCATCATGTGCAATTCCATAGTCCCTTTTAACTGAGATCTCAAAATATTTTACAAGTAATTTCAATTAAACTTCACCAACTCCCTGTATAGTAATGTGCATTTTACTAGTCCCACATACTTTTCTTCTAAAATGGTGATCTTTACTTTTGGAATTTTGATGACATAAGAAAAATATAAATAGACTATTTTGATATAAAAGTTAAAGAATCAGTATTCAAAAGCTGCAGAGAATAGGTATTTATTGCTCAACAGCACATTTTTGACCAGATTGTTAACAATGTTTTCAAAAGCATTTCATTAATATAGAAACACAGGTCCATTTTCAGAAGTGAAAATTAAATTGGTCTTACAGTAAGTTCATATTTGCTTACACCACTTTTCCCTTAGAAATTTCACTAACCAATCAGTCACAATTCAAGATATTTGAGTAGCTTAAAAAATATGGCCCTTTGGAACCTCAGACTAATTACAATTCAATTCAACCTTGGCTTCTAATTGCTTAAGTTACTTTTGAAAATTGAATCTCTAAGTCATTAATGCCCATATGCTTACAATTATAAAGGCCCTTAACTCCCTCTGAAGAGTCAGCTAAGAACCCAGATATCTTTCAGACTCTGATGCTAAGTATTTTTGGCCAATGTCACCTTGGACATACTAGTGTCTAAGTTGGAAACTGGGCAGTTTTTTTTTACAGTGCATGATTTATTTCTGCATTGTGTGAACATGTACTTCACATCAGATTTTATCCCTGTGATATTTTCAAGTAGAAGAATAAAAGATATATTGTACACCATCCTTTTCCCCCCCAGTTCTATAATTGTCTAGACCAGCTTCAGGCCTCTAGGTTGTGTGGAAAATTCTATTGTGTCTTTCAGATTTAGAAAAATGTTAGACTAGGAGCCCTTGTGAATTTAATCATGCATGCAAAGAGTTAACTGGAACCATCTGTTTCTTCAGGACAGAGTTGAGTCTTCTTGTGAATCAGCTAGTACTCTCTTTCCTCTTTCATGCAGCAACTTTTAATATATCAGACACAGGAAGGGAGTCTTATTTTTATATTTGCATCAGATGTGAAACATTCTAATGCTAATACAGATGCAGCAATGTTTGGAAGAGGAAAACATGGCAAGGAAAAGATCAGAAAACATATGGGATTTGTCTTGGAAATTGTTTAGAACTACATGACCGAGCATCATTGTTTTGTGAAAAGATGGCTATTTCTTCATGACTTTCAACATTATTGTTTTATACACCAGTGCAAAGAAAGAAAATTTCTCTTTGTTTCTAAATAAGGATATATATTACTGGTGCATTTAGACTGCTTCATATGGTGCAGTAGAAACAGGTATATGCTTTTCATACATGCACACTCATATATACACACTCATCTGTTATATATTATGCATTTGTTGTGGAAGTAAAAAACCCACTTCTATAACCAGTGAAGCTGATACAAGCAGTATCAGCAAATATTTGCCTTGTATTTTGCAGGAATTTCTGAGCCTAGCTTCCCTCACTGTGGCAGCTCAGGAATGGTTGATAATGTCCAGGAATATGCATGTGTATATGTATATTTTTATATTCACGTATATAGGTTTTTGGTGACTACCTGATTCTGACTTGTACATATAGCATTTATTCTTATTAATAAATTTTGCGGTAATAAATTTTTAATTCGTATTAAAATATAAGTGATATATGTTGGAGAATGATTGTTATTTTATGTTTCCTAAAATAAGCAGGCATTCTTCCTCCTCAAGTGAAAGCTTATCACTGTCTAAAGAGGAAAACTACATATTTCATTTGTATATAGCAGACCATCTCTCTCAGTATCCAAGAAATGTAATCACTAAATTTCATATTCTAAGGTAAATAGTATACAGTAATGTTAAATGAAGGTACTGCGTGAAGATAAGAGTTCTGCAGCTGTCTTGAAGACAGCTTGTACTGCTTATGTGGACCTTAATTCAAAATTTTTTGACGTACTGGATGTGATAGAACTGAAGCGATTCACAGCAACGGCAGGAGGTGTTAATGGCAACTTCTATATGTGATGTCTCAACATATTTCAGGAAACAGAAGATAATTGACACTTTGGGATCTCATGTGACAAAATGAAGCTAATTATTCTTTATAACCTGTGATTTAATTTTTCCAGACAGGAGAATTAATAGAGTTTTCTTTATGACTTAAAAAAAAAAATCTCCATCCAATTAATTAAGAGATTTTTTTTTAAAAAAACCCCAAACATTATGTTAAATAAAACCAAGAAAGACATGTGTAGTAATTGACTTCCAGAAAGTAAAAAATGAGTAACTAATAAATGAGACTCAAAAGAAAATCTTTCTATTGGTTTCACAGGCATGATTAAGGCAATTTCAAAAAGCCTAGAAAACTCCATGATCTTGCTTACACCAAAGAAAACAAAAGTCAGTGGCAGAGACATTTTTTTAGTGGTGACAATAAACATCCCATCTGTCTTTTGCATATACAGCAAACCAAATGTGAAGTTTGTCTGGGGAAAAAAATGAAGAAAAAGGAAGTGTTTGTTTCTGAATGTATTTAATGTCAAATAAGTTCCTTTTCCAAGCATATTTTTGGTTGTATTAGCTTCAATATTCTTTTCCTTGAGAGCAGGGAATATGTATCAATGTTACCTGAACATACTACTGTTTATAAGGATGCTGCTGTGATTTTCTTGTATTTGAGTCATTGTTTCCACAGGTGAAAAGAAGAAAAAATATATTTATTGAAAAAGTATATAAGATAAATCTCTGTTCTGAATAGCAGGAATTATTCTGACTTATCTGGAAAGAATGAGTATGACTGGAGAAACCAGGGCACGCCTAGAGAATGGGGACATACCAGAGCCTGCTTAGATTTGGGGTCTTTGTGGGCTAGTAATATGATCCCCCAAGAACACAGGACTGCAAGCAGCCTAAGGGACACTTGACTCCAATCCCCAGACACCACAGGCAACTACATTTTACAGACTTTAAGAAGCTATGCCCCTCACATTAGGCTTTTATTTTTTAAAATATTATATCCAAATCAATAAATCCTGCAATCTTCAGTTTTCAAGTATAAGTGACCAGTAGAGGGGCATTTAGTCTTGTGACCTTACTTTCATTTTATGCCTCATTCTCCTCATATTTGTCTTGAGCTGTTTGTATCAGGCAGAGGTATTTCCTCTCAGCATTTTTTTTGATAGGCTAAAGACATCTCTGTTTGTTTCTTTGTTTTTAAATGAACACACAGTGGTATGGAAGAAGTTTCACTGATAGCTAAAAATGTTTTGTATTACAAAATTATCTTGAAATGGACAGATGACATTGGGCTGATAACAGTTTTTCCATTGTGCTATCATTTAGTTAAAGAAACTACCCAAATCACCACCTTGTTTGTTTAGTGAGAAGGCGGCTAAATGTATGGCTGTTGTTGTTCTAAAACAGCATCCAAGTTGACAGAAGAACATTAGAAATAGTTTATTTTACCTAAGAGACAATGCCTTCTATAGAAGCCTATAGATAATTTTCAAACCTGGACTGCTCTTTCCTAAGTTAGTTACCTAAAGTGCATTTACATAGATCTTCAAAAGAATTGCTTGCTCTTTAGTGACAGCTCACTTCCCACAGGCCAAATTGAAAATTATTCTTTACGCTTGAGGGACTGCATTTGGATGAGCTGATGGTCTGCCTGAATGTTGCCTTTTAACTTGACTAGGTTGTGTGGATAGCTGTGGGCT
>NW_008676759.1:0-4768 GCF_000695815.1 Acanthisitta chloris | reverse complement strand
CCTTTTCATCTCCTTTACCTTTTCTGTGCATGATGTTCTGTTTATTCCTGCCAGAACTTGAGTAGACTCTCCTTTCCTACATTTAATTTAAGGCAAAAAGTAATAGGTTCAAACATCAAATACTGCAAAGAGATCATCAGGCAATGGATAATTGTTTCCTGGAAAATCAGAGCAGAAAGGCCATCTTTTGTTAAGAACCTTCCAAACCACTATTTCTAGGTTCACAGGAAGGCAGCTTCTTGCTTCATTGACTGCAGAAGACTCAGTGACCAGACTAAATTGTGAACATCGTGCTCTGACAGTGTCACAGGTATGCAGAAGTGTCCAGTCAGTGAAAATACTTTCTGGCATGTGGTAGAGGAAAGATTACAAAAAGCCAGCTCCCATAATTAAGGGGTACAGTTTATCTATATAGGTCCTTACAACATCCACTCGTCACTTTACTGAGAAACGACTCAGAGAGAGGCTACAAGCCCAAGAAACCCACCAGAAATCTCATCACAATATGCTCACCAATGTCCTTAATTGGTTAAAATTTACTCTTTTAAAATTAAACCCCTTTCTTCCAGATCAACTGTTAGCAAAATAAAATAGAAACAATCATGCCCTCACAATCCAGTTAGAAAACCTGCTGCCACTGACAGTTTTCAGGCTTGAAGAAGTCTCCATGAAGCAGTCATCTGCTCTTGGGCAGTGCCACTACCATTGCACTCTCTCTAGGAATCTACTTGTAATGCGTATTTCTTGCTCTGACAGGATCTTCAGCTTTTTTTTCCCACAGTAGTTCCTTATTACCATGTAAGTTTTAAAGTTTTCTTTGTGGTGTAGTTAGATTTTTCATTACCCTGAAGTACTGAGTGGATTATTTGATCCTGCTCTTCTATGCTCATTATTCCTCTTTGCTATAATGTCTGTTGTGACTACAGAAATATTAGATTGAATAAGTGCAATCTAAAGACATTTAGGAGGATTATTGTAATGGAAGTAATCTTTTAAGTTACACGATCTTGAACTTCTTAGGTAGTAAGACTTTGAATTTGACTCAGGGTTCGGTACAAATACAGAGAACTGAGTAATAGATTCCTGTAATTTTTTTGCCATAGACAGCACTGATGATGAAGAAAGCTATTTCACTCTGTGATGATGAGAGGGGCATACTAGTTCTGTATCCTGTTCACCTAGAATGAAGGTCATTAAAGCATGAATCATCAACTGAAATGATGGAACAAAATCTCCTGGACAGCTACAGGTGTAATTTTGCTGTGTTGCATTTGATTAGCTACTAGCTGAGAGAAATTTGGGAAAACTGACAGAAATGCAAACATTTTTTATGAATCAAATAATATTCCTGTGACTTATTTTTGGCAGAAAAAGTTTTTGTAATCAACAGAACTTAGTGAATAAATCCATGTCTTTCCTAAGCTGTGTGTTTCTCAAATTCTTTCTTTTAATGATTTGGCCAGGGCAGCGGCTTACTACTCCTACACCAATATATTAACCCTTCTACATGTTTTTCTCTATTCTTACTTCTTTCACTGTATTTTCTTCTTAAGAAAACAATTCAACAAAAAATTACTAAAGTATATGTGCAAGTTAAATATTATTGAAAACCTTATAAGACTGCTTGTGGAACATGTATATGTCAATGAAAAAAGGTGATCAATTTTTCCACTGCTGTTGGACATGAGATCCATGAAATATCTTGTTGGACACAATATTATTAGAGAATCATTGAAACTGTATTAGATTACATGAAGCCACAATTGGCAGTATTTAACAAATAAATTCAGAGAACACTTGGACTGATGAAATTGGATAATTAATAATAAGACTTGTGGATTAATAATAAGACTTGTGGATAACAGTTTATGGACACCACAAAACACAAGCACTTTGCAGGGTTTCAATAGATGCCTTTACTTGTTAATTTATTTTACTTAGGACAATGAACAATTCATTACATGAAAGTATTAAAAGAACAAATGAAATTCTGGGGTTTTTTTTTAGAGACACAGTATGTCTTTCAGTGCTGCCATAGCAGGATATAATTACTAAGATTCTGGAATTTTGATGTCAATCAGGTATTCACCTAACAACTTGTTATAGCTTACAGATGATTGTCCCACCATGTCTCTGCAGGCCTTTAAAACAAAACTGAAACACTCATTAGCATGCTTCTGCTTTTCTAGCACATGTGACTACAAAGTTGTGTATAAACATTCACCTTTTCAAAATAATAGGCTTTTTATTTCAAGTTATACCTATGAGTTTCAAAACTGGAATTACCCATGAATAAAAGCATATGTTTGTATTTGTGCATGGCCATGCTCTACTGCCTGATTTTTGTTTAGCTAAGCACAGATGTGGATGCAACACATGTTTCCACATAGTTCATGTGGACTACATGAACGCTGCATGTTTAAACAGGGAATTTTCTTGGTCTGTAAAATATGCCCACCTACATCCTCTTCCAGTGTTTGGAATAAGCTATAATGTTTATTTTACTGATCTCCATCCATGCTAGTATCTTGGCAAAACATTAGAAAGAAGGGAGATTGTAGACTACAAATCCAATGAAGCAGAAGGTAATCTGTGAAAAACTGTTTACTTGAAATAGCTGACTGACAACCTTAAAATACCTCATAGGCATCATTGCATTCACATAAATACAAACAAAGAGGAATATAATAGAGTTTGTGTTAATGTTGAGCATTTTAGAAACTTTCTGACATCACCCACTGACAATAACGAAGATAAAGACACCAGAAAATAACATTTTCTGCATAAGCTGTAGTATTATAAATGAAATAGAAATACAGAAAAAAAATTAATGTCTATAAAGAAAATAGAATCTCATATATGGATTGTACCAGAAAAGAAATATTTTAAGAGCCAAAGTGCTAAAAATCCAAAATGTATGCCTAATATTTTTAAAGCCTAATGATTTCTTTAAATAAAATATAGAAATTATTTAAAGATTTTTCATGTTCTCAAAGCATAATGATGTCATTTATAAGATGAAAAAGTGCTTTTCTTTTAAAAACTATAAAAGGTTTAACATTGACATGACTGATGACTAGAGAGACAGCTTAGATAAAAGATAGCAGAGTTTGTAGATTAGCAGAGTTATGTGGCATTACTATGGCAGGATGTAAACCCCCTTAAATGTATGACCTACATGAATCCTTTACCATTGCAATGGGACAGTTGTCTACATCCATAATAGTAATTCTATGTCATCACAGTAACTGTGATTCAATTGGTTTACACTTCTTCTTTTAAATTGAAGACAAAGCTATCATTGAATTAGCTGTCACAATCAAATGTTTGTGAAATGATAAAAGCACATGTTTTTGCTTGCAAATAATGAATGCTGATTAGCATAAAGCAAAAAGCTTCACTGTGAAGCATTACAGACTCATTGAATAGTCACAGTGAGGTCACCACAGTTTCAATAGAGTGGTCATCTTGTAGCAAGGCTGAAAAATAAACTTGATTATTCTTTGAGATGGCTTTCTTATAGCCTGCATTAATATCAAAAGAACAAGTCAAACCTAAATATTTCTTGGACTGTGTTGTACTGTTAGAAAATAGAAACTTGATGGGGGACAAATTTACCATGAGAAATTTTTACAGAACTACTTTACAGTGTGAATATTTAACATCCATGCAATTACTTTTTCTATAAAAAGGCACATTGGAACATTTTAAATTACAATACTTAATGTTTCTGTCTTGGTTATCAATGAATTAACTGAGCTCTTCCATTACTGAGGGACTTATATTTGGTTTCTTCTGATATGAATTATTTGATGGACTAAACATAGTAGGAACAAATGCATCATTGCCACAGAAAGCTAAAAAAAACCCCAAAGCTTTATACTGTATGTGTAGCATCTGTTCCAGCTGCTTGTAAGAAGATTTTGTACTTTCAGGGTAAAGATGAATTAATGTATCTTTTTTTTTCCTTTTTGCTTCTCTATCATGTCTGATTATTTTGATTTGATATTTATGTGGACTGTCTTATTTACTGCTACTCAAATCAATTAGAGTTAATATGTTTTATTAGTAATGCAATGGTTAAAGAAAAAATAGACCTACAAGGTTTCGTAGCTGCATGTAATAGGTGAATCATGAACACCAAAGATGGCACAGTTCCTGCTCTGAGGAGTTAGTTTATCTGCAGTGGGTGGAAAAGCTAAGAATGACCATGACAAAAATAGAAGGAAGGAAATAAGGTAGTGTTAATTAGATCATGCAGTCAGCTAGTTATTGCACAGCACACTGATTCCATGGACTGTCCCCTAAGATAAACTCTGATTAAACAAATTGTAGGAAAGGGAAATCCTTTCCAGATGAATGATAAAATTAACTTAAAATTGCAGTAAAAGTGCTTTGGTATTTACAGGGTGTGGTTGTTTTTCTTTTGTTTGTGTTTTTTTTTAAAATTATTATTTTATATAGGAAATAAAATATGCCCAAAGCACAGATTATCTGAACTCAGTTGACACCTAGTACACTTGTATTTTTGAGGTGGAATCTGCTACTGGCATTCAGAAGATCAGCACTTAAAAAAAAAATCCTAGCACTCTTCTGGTACACTGTACATCTATGAGAAACTATACCGAAATGTTATTGTGAGGGAAAATTCACCTATTCTCAGATGCATGATTTTTGCAGGAAACCATTATGATTTACTCAAATGTTGTTCAGAATGGTCTTAACAATTAACATGAATGGCAGCCAACGGGATGAGGTTTAACAAGGC
>NW_008676758.1:13457-14535 GCF_000695815.1 Acanthisitta chloris | reverse complement strand
AGGGAGAGGATTTGTGCCCAGCAGTGCTCATAGATGGCCGAGGCTGAACTCAGCCTTTGTATTTTCCAAGACATGTTACAATGCCAACAGCATCCCCACTGAGATGTTTCAAAGCTTTGACCAGTCAGCAATATAATTTTGCAGCTTCTATCCAATAGCTTATTGCCCAGATTTCTGCTTTTATAGCCCTTTTTGCATGCTCATGCATATTCATATATGCATAAAATCCAGGTCAGCTCCTTCCAGTCACCAAACCAGAAGTGAAAGTCCTGTAACATCAGCAAATTGTCAGCTCTAAGTCAAAACCCTCTTCCTCTCCAGGACAGTGGCTGCAGCTCCCTGCAGAACACATCCAACTTCCTATTCCATGTGCTGCAGTGAGCTTGCCAGGCTGCAGAGTAATGGACTTGAAAACTGGTTCCAGAAAAACTTCTTTTTCTCAAGCTTTCTAACCTAAGCCATCAGTGAACCATCAGTTCACTGGTGATAGCCAAGAAACCAAACCACAGCACAGCTACATTTGCCATATTATTTGTTCATAAATATTTTGGCATGATAGAGTTAAGGAATCCCAGATCCCAGGCTTCCTGAAAAACTTTTCTTAGTGATTACTCATGTAAGCAATGAATACAGTTTAAAACTAAAGGCTCTTATGATCTCATGTGTCTGGTATTTAGTCAAGGCATACAGCAAATTCTTAAAAGCTGATCTAATATTAACAGTTTTTAGGAAAGTTTTCATGTACTGAATGGTTTCCTCAGAAGAGACTTGAACATCCACAACTTCTAAAGGACATTCTAAGTCCGTTAGCATTTTGGGTGGGGATTTTATTTTTTTGGTAACATTTAATTTAAAATTCTAGTCACTGTTCCCATGTCCTCCGATATCCTTTGACAAGTACAAAATAAATCCAGAAGATGTGAGGGGACAAGAGACAATTTGAGAAGACAAATAATCATTTATATAAGCAAACCCCTTCACTGTTTTCCCTCTTGAGCTCATGAGGAGACAGATAAACCCAAGAAAACTCAGATGAAATCTCTCCAATGCACAGCACCAGCTGCATAAAAAGAGGCTG
>NW_008676758.1:0-13440 GCF_000695815.1 Acanthisitta chloris | reverse complement strand
GCAGGAATCAGAGCTGGGATAGCCTATTCTGGGAGGCAGGAAGTCATCCAACCCATCCTCTTACCTTGGAATGCAAGAGGCAGAAACTGGAGTTTGCCAAACTCCAAACTCCTACAACAGGGACACATTTAAAAGTCCTCAGAAAAATGCCAAGTTCTCCTTGTATTGGCTTTAAAAAAAGATACCAAATAAAATCAAGACCCAAACCACCTATCAACCATCTACCTCATCAACACGCCTCAAAACCTCATTTAATCCTTTCCTAAGGATTGCCAAAATCTGAGAAAGCTCTTGGAGTTTCCATGGAAACCTCTCGTGGCAGAACCTCCAGTGCACAGCCCCATGTCTGATGTGCCAAATGCCACTGAAGACTCAAACTCCAAACCCTGGAAGAGGAAATCAGTGCTTTGGAGCTGAACTTGATTGAACAAGGGTCTTCAGAAACATGCTGCAAACATCCACTCACCAACAGGGAATTTGAGGGTAACTTTGCACCTCCACATGCTGTGGGATGTCCTGGGGAAATCTAAGCAATGCCATGGAAGGACTATGAAGGACAAGGTGATTTTTCCTTCCCCCCAAGAGATGTGTGCAGCAGGGAAAAACAGGCAACAACTCATCTCTACCGAAAAAGCCTCGTAACATCCAGACAAATGGAAAAAGGAAGTTCCATTCCTCCTCTGATTATGATTCTTAAAACAAACACATGCAGATAATAGCCTCAAATCAACCACTCTCCCTGAAACAGAATGGGCTACATCCACCAAAGGCAGATGCCAACTCTGATGGCAAATACACATGAGAACCAGAGCTGGAGCACCACTGAGCTTTAGTCTGTCTTATACCCAAGCCACAAGCACAACAGGGCTCAAAGAGAAAACAGAGCTGACAGCAAATTGCTTTGCTGTTTCCCACAGAATGGTGAAGTGTAAGAGTTTCTACAGGGACTTCTCACAAGCTTTTTCATGTGCTGAGTTCTAGAAAAGCTCATCCCTCACCTGATTGTGCTGTCAATACTGCTTAACACATACTTAGAGCTGTCTTCCTCAAACCAGTTGGTGAATGCTTCCTGTTGGACTTGCCATGTAATTTGGGCCTTAATTCTCCCCAAACAAGGGTTCAGTGCCATTAAGAAATCTTCAAGAACACATCCAAGTGAGAATAAGCTAAGCTTTTCAAAAAAAAGTATGAAAAGTTGTGACACCCTCAGCATTTCCATGTGTCCTGCCTCTCCTCCCATTTCAGTGGGAAATGAACTTTCAGCACACTAAGGAAGTAACTGGAATTCTTTAATAAACTCAGGATACTGAGGGTAACAATTTAACAACACGCAGCAAACCGACAGAAGAGGAAGCTCCAATTCCCTCCATACCCTCAGCACATGCTCCATTCCCTTGCTCAATTTTCTACCACTTTCCTAAATTAATTGGCTTGAAGAATCTGCTGCGTTACCTGTAGGTTTCCAAAATAAATTCAGTCTTAGACTGCACACTGTGCACTTTATAGCTGAAACATGCAGTTAAGACATTTGTCCCTGATGAAAGGAAAACAAACTTATTGGAAACTTAAGTCTGTATGAAAAGGTTTAATTCCTTTGAGACTCTATAAAATAAATAAAGATTTGGTTCACTACTCCCAATTTGACCCAAAGAACAGTTCCCAAGGGTTTGGTTCACTATTCCCAATTTGACCCAAAGAATAGTTTCCAAATGTAAATTCCATCTCAAGATTTCAGTCCTAAGTAAATTGAACTTTACAGTCAATGCAAGAAGGCAAAAGTCCAAGTCAGGGAACTGTGCTGTAATTACTGGATTTAGAAGAGGATGAAAAAGTCAGGAGTATCTTAAAACAGAGTTTATATTTATCTTCCCACCAGTTTTAACCAGCTCTAGGCTGTGCTCTAGCAGCACAGTCCCATGGAACAGCTTTTCCCATCCTTTTTCCCCAGGAAGCTGCAATCAGTGCCAGATGTAATCAGAACTATTCAAAGTTACCTCTGCTCATTAGATCCCCAACAAGGAATCTAATAAACAGCTCAGAGTGGTGCTGAGATTGAGCAAGAAGCATCTGAGGCTCAGAGCCTCACCCCTGAGCACTTTCCTTTCCCTGCCCATGTGACAGTTGTGCTGATCCCCTGTTTAATTTTTAACAACACTGTCTCAGGATCATGGCCCAGATGTCTGACAAGGCAATATCAAGCAACATTTAACATCAAACCTCCTCTCATGGTACAGCTCTAACTCCTTTCTTCAAACTCCAGAAACTGGAAACGAGGAGTTAAACTATTAATAGTTTATCTGCAAATCCCTTACAGATTCGAATACAGATTAGTTAGTCAACATAGAAAGAGGATTCAGTAAAAAATATGGTTCCAAGTCCCCTAAGCATGCAAAGATGCAATGAAAAATCCACCTCCCTGTGCTAGGAATAACTGCTTTAAACCCTTGAACTTTTCTGCAAGGTCAGCCTAGAAACAGACACGTTGTACTTCGGTGTCAGGAAAAGAAGAGGTCACTAGAATGAGGAAGTTCTGCCCCAAAACACAACCCATTTCTACATCATGACAGTTTTTAGTCAAGAGTATATTTTCAACTCAGAATCAAACTTCAAAGTTAAACAGAACATTCTCCAACAGGTTAGGCACCCTGCAAAACCATCCATGCCAAAAACCCCCTGAAACAGCATTTCACAAAAAATTCCCTTCTTCTTCTTGCACTTTAGTTCCCTTCAGTAAAAACCCAAAATGAGTCACCACGGTTGGATTTAGAAGTGGCCAACTCAAACAGGAGTTTGCAGTCAGTTGAACTTCCACAAAGCAATGTAAGCTTTCCCTGCATCCCTCCCAGGATCAAGACTGGACTCTTTTGAATTCCCCTTAGCCCCTGGAATTGCACAAAATTATCCCTAGAGGGAAACATGGAAGCTCCACTGTCAGCTGAACATACTTGGATGTATCCAAAGCAGCTAACTGGATTTTACCTCTTATATTCTAAGCCCACTATGGTGTCACTTCTTGCTGCACACTGAATTTACCCACATTCAATTCTGAAAGACCTTTTAGGATTCAGTTGTTCCTACAGTTTTTATATTTGGTTGTCATAAACTCTTCCAGCTTTGGGAGTATTTGGGAGGACAGACTTACACTCGATCAACCTGTGACTGACAAACACCCTCAAAGCAGCAGAGTGAGGAATTTGAGAATTTCAAGAAGAGACTCATGACAAAACTTACTCCACCAGCCACATTAGAGTCCATTTGGCAAGTCTGCAAGCTGAGCTCTCAGTCAGTCATCATGTGTCTAGCTAACAAGACTATTTCCTCATGAGAAGCATTACTAAATGCTCAGTGGAAGTCTGAAGTAGTTGTGGTACTTATGACAACGAATTTTAGTGCAGAGAATCACAAGTATTTCTTCATGAGCATTCCCAGGTATACACAACATGGACCTGTGACTCCAGCAAAGTTAGGAATCCTGGTTTTGAACACAAGGACAGGAGCATTTCTCACTGTCACTTGTGGCAGACAAACAGCCACACCAGATTTTACATCTCTGCCTGGTTTGACACAGCTGTACCATGACCTAGACCAGGATGTGAAACAGTTAATTTTATCAAAGGCAGAGAGATCAGCTGATCAAACAGGGCTTTCCACACTGACCCCTTCCTGTTTTCTGTTCAGAACTGCAAACTTGAACTCCAGCAACCAATAAGCCTCACTTCTCTTTTCAAGCAGCAAGGCAAAAAAGAACTTGCATCTATTCCTCATTCTTTACAGAAGAGCTTTAAAAAAAAAAAAAAGGCTCATTTTTGTATGAGTGTTGCTACATTTGAAACTATTTAAACCTAACAATTACAACAGCCACGTTCAAGCTCTTTGCTGCTGAAGATTTTATTACAGGTGACTATTATACCTGTCCATGCTGCCAAGTGTTTTTCCCTTGAGATGAGAGAGTAAAAGGGAGAGGTTGAAGCCTAAGAGATCAGTGTAAGTTTGTAGTGCCATTACCTCATGCAAGACTAGCCAAACCCACTCCTCCTCACAGGTTTAGTTTTGCTTTCTGTTGGAAATGCTGTAATAATTCAAACCAAACCAGACTCCCACTTTCTCCCCCAAATAACAGTGTTGTTGTTCAGGACAAAGAGCTGTAGGAAAGAAAAAGCTCCCACAAAAAGTGAGCTCATGAAAATGCTGCAGGACATGCACACACAGAGAGAAGATCACACCAAGCAGTTCTTGTTCCAGTGGAACAATCCTGATGAAAACATTTGCTGATGATTCGATTCAAATGCCATCAACACTTCCAGTGGAAAACACAGGTAACCTCTGTCCCAGAATATTAGTGGTGGAAAGTTAGGTCAAATACAAATTACAAGCAACAGGAAGTGGACTAAATAAAATAAGGAAGGACAAACTGAGGAAAATCAATTAGAAGCAGCTGGGCAATGCTGCCAAACAGCACTGCAGCCCAGTGACATTTAAGGCCAAACCAAGTGACAAGCCTAAACCAGTGACATTTAAGCCTAAACCAAGCAGGTGACACAAAAGCAGCATTCAACAGCAGTTACTGGAAGCTTTCAAAAGGCAATTTGAGCACAAGTTTACCTCCAGAACTGGTCCAGCTCCCAGAATGGTTCTCTCCACACCACTGGCGTACCCTTTCTGGCTCAGTGCCGTGAGGCAGTGAATTAAGAAGTTTGTGCTTTGGGTTTTCCCAGACCCACTTTCACCTGATATAACAATGCACTGGTTAACGTGTTTTTTAAGCATCGTGTGATAAGCCACATCAGCAATGGCAAAAATATGAGGCTCCAGCTTCCCAAGCTGATGGTTCTCATACATCTTGACATATTTTGGGTTGTAAATGGGCAGGAACTTGAAGGGGTTAATTGCTATCAAGATACTTCCTGCGTACGTGTAAATTCGGTGCTTTAGAAAGCGACACTTGAGGTTCTCCAGCAGAGTTGTCTCTGTCAGGTTGGGGAGGTTGCACAAGTCATCATAGTCCTCCTGATGCCAGGGAAGAAAACCCCTTTCAACCAACCTCCTGGAATCTGTCTCCTGGGAGAGCAACTGCATCTGCACATACTTGATGGTGCCATCAGTGTTCCTTTCCTGCAGGAGGAAGTAGTATCCATCCTTCTGTGGATGCTCATCCTGAGCGCGCCGAGGCCAAAGCAGAACCCTGTGCACAGGAGAATCATTTATATCGAGCACCCATTCTTCACCACCTGATTCCTTCACCTCCACCAGCACATAATGTTTGGAGACATCCAAGTTTAAGATGTTAATCACATCCTTGATGACATCTGATGACGTGCTGTCCTTGGTCGCTGTCACTTTGCAGCAGGGAGCGCTTTCTGTTGAGAGTTGGGGGTAAATATGAAGGTTATAGGCTGCCTTGGCCTGGCAAACTGCACTGTCAGCATCTTTCAAACTCATTCTGTCCCCAGGTGGGCTTCAGGCTTCCACCCCTGCTCAGTGTGCAGTGCCCATTGTCTGAAAAAGAAAGGAAAATGAAAACATCAGGTGCTAAAAAACATGTGCAAGAGGGATCAGGGCAAAGTGTTGTTTTCTGGAAGGTGAGAATAAAGTTACTCAATAAAAATGCACATCAGTGATATTGTTTCAAACAGCCTGTTGGGCATATCCCATGGATGAACAGCTGCCACTCTACCAATCCTCCTTCCACTTTTCCTTCCATCCCCATGCCAGTCCTTCCTCCCTGTGCTGGCAGCACAAGCACTGATAGAGGCACAAAGCAAACCAAACTGGGATAAACACCCAAATTCAAACCTCCTTGTTTCCCAGGTGAGTTTTAAACCAGGTGCTCTGCCTGGCTCACTGTTTGGCTGCACAAACATTTATCCATCCTCCCACAAACTCTCCCTCAAAGCTGCACAAGTAGCTCAAGGCAGAACCAGAGTTTGGTCACTTCCTAGTTGAGCAGTGACAGTTCAGAGCAGCCGTGAGCTATGGCAGAGCAATCAGTGCATAGGGGAAAGGAGGAAGGTGGTTCTGACACTGAGATGAACTTTTTTTCCTCCATTTCCCCCAACTAACCTCATTTCACCAGAGGTACAAGCCAGGTGCAGCGTTTACCCCACTCAGCTGAGCAGAGCAAACCCTGCTCTCAGCTCCTTCTCACACTCCATTGGGATCTCCTGAACATCACCATTTACACCCCCAAGAGATTGTTCACTTCACTTGAGCAAACCACATCCTTGCCACACAAAGCTTTGAACCTGCCTTTTACCTTCCATTTTAGGAAACAAAGCAAAGGTAGTCTTACTGCTCCTAGTTTGCAGCAGTTAAGATCCCAAATAACTCCACTCACAAGCCTTTATACTCATCACATCAACTCTTTCCACACTAGTTTCAGGTACCTCATTGCTTGAGCCTCCAAAAACCATTTGTTGTGATGGCTTTTTCCTCCTTTCAGCCTTGGTGCAGCTAACTTCAACCTGTCAACAACCTCAGAAGTTAACCTCTTCCTTACAGCCAAGTTAAAAGCCTCTAGATTTAGCAAGTTTCTGCCTTTGCTGGTAATTTTTTTTCTCACCTGCAATTCGGTGCCCTCAGATCACCAGGACCAAGTTTGCTCACATTGCTTTAGCTCAACAGTTTATTTGCTTATCAACAGATACTAAAAGGAGAAGGATAATGAAGTACCCTTTGTTTTACCAGTCTGTAGTACCTCATACCCAGAATATCAGTCCCATTTTTGTTTCAGGAACAAAGTGTTCTGATTATACACTTACAGGCCAAATATATTATAAAAAAAAAAAAAAAAAGGAGGAAAGAAGAGGCAGAAATGCCAAAGAAGTTACTTTTTGCCACTACACAACTACACAGGAACTTGCACAAGGCCACAGAGAGTAATCACTTCAAATTAAAATCAGTGGAGTTGGAGGCCTTTAGCTGCCACTTCCAGTGCAAGCTCTGAATCACTTCACAGAAACATATGACATAGCTGTGCCTCATGAGCAGCCTGGGAGCAGAGAGCTGTGCTTTAGGGGAACTCTGAAGAGAAGCTTACAGAACACTGTTACAAAGCTGGATCATTTTTAGGGGCTACTGATCAAAAGAAAGGCTGAGCAAGCCACAGATGGCAAGACAAACCACAACATGACTCTGATCAAACTGTATGATCCACCCAAGAATTTTTTGCCCCCGTGAAATTTCATGCTTCATTCATTAAGGAGAGTTTCTTGCAAGGATCTGGTCATACAGAGGGATGGAGCAGAGAGCTCAAAGTCCCCTCTCCATGTAATTAGTGTAAAGTCAGTTCTGTCTGGTTTAGAGCAGTATTATCTAGTATGTTTGATATTCTTTTTAAGACAATCACAAGGAGTAGGAGACCAGCAGGTTTTCCTCAAACCTCTGTAGTCATTAGACATTCTCAGATAGAATAATTGAATTTTCTCTCCACTGTAATTATCAGTGACCAGTAAATAAGTCTGAAGCCCCTTTGAAGTAATTATGCAAAGGTTAAGCTCTCAATCTATTCCAGCCTTGACATGCAGCAGACTGCTGCTCATGGGGAAGATGAGTCTGGAGCACAGACAGAAAAATAGAACAAGTGACCATTTTCCTCTCAGGTTACCCAGCCAGTTCAAGGGAGACAGCCTTTTGCAGACTTCCTTTTTTGCCCCCAGCTATTAGTTTCAGACACACAGTCTGGTAAGATAGAGGAAGTCCCCTCAGGAAGCTTTTTTGCCAAAACAGCTCCCTAAGAAATGTGGCACCAACTTCTTGCCAACACAGAGGAGCTGAACCTTGGTGCTGAGCTGTGCCTTTACTAACACACATCTCCTAACCTTGTCTCATGTCAGGGCACCAAGATCTGGTACCCAGCTCAAGACTCCCAGATCACACTTTCCAAAGAGGAAACCAGAATGCAAATGCCACTTCTCTACCAGGGCCAAACCCAGGGCCATTACAGCCAGCAGCAGGGTCTGCTCAGGTGGGAACAGCTGGAAAATTCAATTCTTCTATCTGAGAACGTCTAATGACTACAGAGGTTTGAGGAAAACCTGCTGGTCTCCTTCTCCATTGTCTTGTCTTAGAAAGAATATCAAACATACTAGATAATACTGCTCTAAACCAGACAGAACTGACTTCACACTAAACAGTATTTCAGGCCACAAAAAAAAAAAAAAGAAAAAGCAGCAAATCATTCACTGAACAGGTTATAAATTGGTTACCTAGTGAGTCCCAGTATTCAGCTAAGGACAGGGGATCTTCAGGCAATTGGAAGATTAGTTCCTAGTGAAGTTGGATTCCTGGCATCAAAGTAAACATTTTCATGATGGTTCTAAAAGAAAGAAAAAAGTTAGTGATAAAGAATGTATCAAAGAGATGGAGAAGGCAGCAAGTAATAAGTTAGATCAATTCTATAGGTCAGTAATATAGGAGCAAGAAAATAAATGCTGAACAAATTTCAGCTCATTTTACAGACAGATAACTTCAAATTTATCTAAGAAAAAATCCATATCAGAGGGATGGAATGGGAGTTACCCTGCAATAGGCCTGAAAACCATAATGAGTATCCCTTTGAACACTGTGTTCTAACATAACACCAAAGCATGACAGTGAATGTAATCTCCAGATAAACATAAGTGACTATTTCATTCAGCAGTCTCATGACCCTTGTCCTCAGAAGATATGTGACCAATACAGCACCCAGAACAAACCCAAAACTCACTTAAGAAGTTGAGATAAGAGCAGCAACAAAAACCTGCTAGAAAATACCTCCCTTGGAACCAAACCCTGTCCAAGCTTTGCCTGTGAGGAGCACACAGAGCAGCCTTCCTATCAGGGTAAGTCCTTGCTCAGAGAACTGGAGCTTGGTACAACCACCAGTCTGAAGGACAAAGCTCTGACACAAACCAGTGGACAGAATTTGAAGCTAACCAAAGTCAGGCAAACATAAGATATAAACATCCCCAGGAGGTCAAACTGCACTGCAAGAATTTAACTGCCACTAACAACAAGGCCTGGCTGCCAAAGCTCTCTCCAGAAAATCAGCCAGTCCCACTGACAGATGTGCCTCCTAATCAGAGAAGTTAATTAGGTATCACTCTCTCCTTTATGCCAAGAGCTGTCTGAAGAGATGATTGCACAAGATTCCTCCTTATTTCACGATCTCCAGCTCCTGAGAGAATTTTAAAGCAATTGAAATAAGTGCTTTGGCTCATCAAGCCTGAACTCAGGTGCAGAGAATGCCAAAGGGAAAAGGAGAAACACAAGAGAGACCATCAGCATGCAAACCCTGCAGACCTAGCACCACTGCTGAGTTCTTCCTGGAGATGGAAATTCTGCTAAGTTACCTCAACCCCTTTCCTATGTGAAATCCCTTTCCAACACAGGAAGAGAAAAATCTATAATTTCACTATTTTCCCTCAATGTGAATAGAAATAGAAACCCAAACATTCCAATTCCACATGGTAATTTTGATAGTAATTAGTGTTTTCAAGACTCATTTAGCCAATTAATTTCTTAACACATACTAAGGGCAACACTGTCCAATTCATACCATAGCACAACTCTAGCAGAGAACTTCTCCCCAGTCAGCACAGGGTATTGGTTTAGTTTAAATAAGGCCATAATTTGAAGCCACATTTTTAGTCAGTGAATCATAGTGGAGCTAAAAAGGGAAAGCTACCATTACAACAAAACTGTTGAGGATGAACTGTACAATATTCCACTTCTTCACGTTTTCATGTACATTTCCAGTGCTGCATTCCTCAAACAGAGAGACTGAAGCTTCTCCCATTGTTCACCAAGGAATTTTCAACACAGAAGTAGAAACATATCATGGGTGCTTGGTCTCTAATACTCCTGAGCACCAGAATCACCAGTGACAGACTCAAGCTCTGCCAGGGGACATTTAGATTGGATATTAGGAAGAGATTTTGTACAGAGAGAGTGCTCAGACATTGGAATGTGCTGCCCAGGGAGGTGGTGGATTCACCATCCCTGGAGGTTTTCAAGCTGAGACTGGATGTGGCACTTAGTGCCATGGTCTGGTAACCACAGTAGGGTTGGACTTGATGATATTTGGGATCTCTTCCAACCAGGTTCATTCTATGATTCTATGACCATCCCCAAGAGACTCTTGCCTGATCAAATAAAAAACACTTAGCCACTTCAAAAAGATTCAACTGTTACCAATCATTGATGGCCAAGCAAGGAATTCCCAGCAAACCAGGCTAGAGACACCCTAAATTACCACAATTAACTGCACTACAGGTAAAACAAAGCCCCTTGTCCTGCCTCAGGTGCTGCTGTTGAACATAATTAATTTCCTTCCATCATTCCAGGCATTTGTAGATTACAGAAATATTGTTTAGCACCCTAAGAACACTTCAATATTTGTCTTGGTAATAAAAAAGTTCTGCTGGCCTAAACAACTTCAGAGTTTTCATGTTTTCTTTCACTGAAAGCTCTTGGCTTTTTCTACTCCCAAAGAAGTAGCTGTGAATGAAGCACATGAAACTACAACAGGTTTGTTACTGCTCTTTGTGCAGGGGAAGTTACTGCCCCACAAAGGAGAAGCTGCACTGCAATGCAGTGTAACACAGGAAAAAGTCAAATAAATCACCTTTATTACAGGCAGCTGCTCCCTGCAGCCCTTGGGACCCTGATCCCAACCTACACCCTCAAACCACCCCAGCTGCAGATCTTCTGCTTCCTCTGAATGACTCCAGGGCTCCATTTCACCTCAGGACAAGGACACCTTATCAGGCTCTACATTAGAGGTCTATTCCATGTCATTATCTCACAAAAAGTCTGATGTCAGAGCTAGAGATGTACATGTGGGTATGATTCAGAGGAAATAAAACTGTGGCCCTGTGGAGAGAACAGGGATGAAGAGAAAACAACAGAGGGTTAGAGGTAAAAGGACATGAGCCAAAAGAACCTTGGAGGCTATTCTATCTCCCTTTGCAGTTTTCTTCATATCACCTTTACTAGCATTACAGCTGCCAACAAAGGAAATAAAAAATTCAGCGTAGACTCATTAGACCAGTGATGAGTAATTTTTCAAAGAAACTCAAGGCTGAACTTTAGTGTGAACAGAGCATACATGTCAGAAACAGCTTTGAAAACACTTTTATGGTTAGTTACCATTGGTCTCTGAAGGAAGAGCAGATTTTTCTAGAATCTGCATTGAGTTTCATTTGGTAATCAGAGACAAACACTACAATAAGCCTCAATAAAAGCAACTCCACAAGCTACACTTGAGTCACTTGATACATCAGGAAAACACAATATACCAGAGACAAACCCTCTGATATCTCATTGTGTTACAGACATTCCTAGTCCTGTCAGAAGGCAGATCACCTATTAAAAAAAATGAACCTTAGCAGTATCTCAGGCTTTGCTTCTCCTTGACATGAGCATAATAAACAGGCCTTGGTTCTTAGCAATGTGATAAACCCCTTCAGCCTTCAAATTCACACCGAAGGACCAAACCACAAACTTTTTGTAGAATCAGAATGTGTCACTCCTTCCCTTAACTGCTGAGATAGCCAATACCATTGCATCTTTTAGGAATTTTTCCTTTTTCAAAGCCTAAGATATGCAAATCTTGCCCTCTGACCTTTAGCTGAGGAAGGGCCATATTTAGCCTCAGTGATGCTGAGCGATGAGCACGTGAGTCAAGCAGTTATGCACACAGAGAGTTATTCAAGAAGTCTAATGCTTGAATCACTATTTGTCAGAAAATTCTGTCTGTACAAAGTATTACTCCCTGGGTCACCCTTGTGAATTTTTCATCAGTTGCATTTACTCTTCCTGAATTATTCATCTCTGTAAGGGCTTTGGGTTCCACAGAAACCCAAACCTGTGAGTCCTCCCACTCTGACAGGGCTGTTTGAGCAGACAGCTGCCCTGTCACTGTGGAAATGGCAACACCCAACTCATGGAAAAGCTTTTTCTTGGGATAAACATTCAAGCAGGGCAACATGAAAAGCCCTCAAAGCGACCCCCAAACTGTACAGCTCTACATAAAATGTTCCTTTACCTTACTGCAGCAACTCCTGAGTTTTGTGCTAATAAGTAAAGACTAAGGATTGAGGAAGTGGCCTGAGATGCATCATCCTGAAAAAAACAGTGTCACTGGATTTTAAATGCAGAGCAGGCAGAGAACCTCATTGCTAGCTCAAAGTAAAAAATAATCCAGTTGAGCTTAAGAAGAACCACAGCAAATCATGAAGCTAATATGAATCTGCATCAGAACTTCCCCAAAGTGTTTCCCCTATGCTAACTGGATTTGTCCCTGACAAGACTCTGAGTTAGAGACACTACTGAGGCTTCCTAGGACTCCACGGGTGTGACCCCAACATCCTGAATGGGAATGAGGAATTACCTCACACTGTGACTGTAGGGCAGGTACTTCAGTCATGGATTCCAGCTAACAGGCCTGAAATCAAAGAGCTCCTAATTACCCCTGACAAACTCTTATTTGCAAACAACCAGGCAGACACACCGATACCAATCCACCTCTAGGAGTAACGTGGGAGGCTGCTGCTGACACCCTTGAAAGGCTAATTGCATCTGCCAGAGGCCTGAGATCATCTCCAGCCCTTTGCTCCACTGCCACCCATTTCCAGGAGCTGAAATCAAAGAATACTGAACTCATTTGCATCTAAAGTGCTTCTCACTTTTCACAAACAGGACTTGCAAATGAGCCTGGGTAAGAATTCTGCCAAAAATACTTATGGAGTAATAGAAAACAAGGCTCAAAATTATACTGGGATCACACATATCTCTATCAGCTGTGTAGTCATGATGCTAACCAGGATAGTGCTCTGCTACTTTTAGCCTAGAAACATGTAACAAAGGATGTTCCTTGCTTACAAAAGTGTTACTTTCCAGAGATTGCAACACCAAGCTGACCAAAAAGACACAGACCTACGGACACAGACACACAGAGCTAGAAACATGTATCAGTTGGGCAATGATAGTCCCCAGGAACAGAACAACCTCAACTCAGCAGCAACATTAACTGTCAGGAATCGCCCAAAACTCCAACAAAGAAACAAAAGAACGCAGAGAGTTACAAGGACTGTCTTGGCGAGGTGCTGAGATGCTGCTAGGAATGTTTAGAAGCTGTTCACAGCGAGAGGCAGGCGGGGAAGCACAAGGTCGTGTGGCTGAAGGTTCACAAGCAGGAGGTGGAGGTAACTCGGCTGTAAAACCTGCACATGGCACAGAGCGACACCTCCGGGACCTGTCCCTTCCCCGGGGGCACATCACACACACAGCGACTCAGCACCGCAGCGAATAGCTCAGCACAGACCCCCCGAGCGCCCACCGATTTTTTTGGGGCAGCCGCGCCCGGCTCCGAGCTCCGCCGGGATGCGGCACTGGAGCGGGCAGAGCACTGCGGAGACCCCCGGGCACAGACCCCCGACACAGAACTCATTACACGGATCC
>NW_008676757.1:0-4394 GCF_000695815.1 Acanthisitta chloris | reverse complement strand
CAGTTTTCAGATCCCAGGACGAATCTGGCTGACCGTGTAACCTGGAGCCAAAGGGACTCTTCCCACGCAGCAAATGGAGGTGTGCAAAGCGTTTCCCTCCATTGGAAATGTGGGTTACTCGCAGATAATCATTGCTAAGTGAAACAAGTGATGCACAGCAGCAGCTCAGGGTCAGACCCGACCCCAACTCACCTCTGCATGACCACACCTGACCACACTCCAGTGTCCCTAAAACGCACCAGGGATCCCCAGACGGGGGGTGTGAATAACCCACTCTCGCTGCCCAGAGCTTGTTTTGACACAGGTTTTTAGCTTTGCATCAAATCAAGTATTTCTGGATGGTTTCTACAAAAACAATTTTCCCCCTCAAATTCTGCCCTAGCAACCACTTGGTGAGGGTTGAGCCACCCCCACATTTTTTACAGAGATAACTATTTCCTAAGTGCTAGTGGCAGGTCACTGAGTAATTTTCAATGGCAGAGGAGGCTAAAACCAAATTAACTCCCCTGCCTCAGCAAACAGCAAAAATCAGAACCAAAGATGCCACTGCAGCACACACACCCATCTGCTAACAGTTCCAAGCACCATCAACACTTTACACACTGTTTTTACATGGAATTATAATGAGACACAACATTTACCTTTTTCCTTCATCCAACCTTAAAGACAGCAAACAAAACAACCCAGTGAATGAACCTTTTCCTCAAAATGCCCGTTTTTTTCCTCCCCTTTTTTTAAAGTCTTTACCAGTTCTGTTCAGAAGTAAATTCTCGGGGAGGGTGGAGGATTTCCAGAGCAGATCTTTGTGTCAAAATCATTATGCACAAAACACAGACGAGAGGTTTAAAGTGCAGATTTCTCATATTCATGGAATTTAGAGGCAAAAAAAAAAGCAGGAAAAAGAGCATTCCACTGCCACGGAGAGGTGGAGGCAGAAATTATAAAGCATATCCCATCTACTGCTCCCGAGAAAAAGCCGAAAGGAAAAGTAGTGGGGAAACTTTTCCACTCCGTTCTGAGCAGAGAGCAGACGTTAATTATCTGCACAGCAAATGACATGCAAGGCCGATCTGGGCAGCGAAGGCTGAGGCACAGCATGACCCCAACCTTCAGAGCTGCTTTACGGACAGCAACTTCAGAAACTGACATTCTCAGGGGCTGTGACTCCAAGACCACAGGATTGTCTGAAATGGTTAAATATTGCACCAAGTTTCTGGATCAGACATATTTCTATATTGTATTTTCACCTCTGTTTTACATAGGAGGAAAAACCTGAAGTAATGCACTCCTCATAAAGTTTTATTTTCTTGTCCCAGGGATTAAAGATCAGCTCATGCAGGGCAGGGAAGCAGCTACAGCTCCATCCTAACCAATGGGAAATTATCTGCAGAAGTTTATGAGGTGTTTTTGCCTAGACTAACTGCTCGAGCTGAGATTCACTTCACTCATTTAAGGAAGCTTTCCCACATGCAGTGACTAATTACCAGTGCCCGGGACCTCTGAAATGGGATTACTGCCCCTGCTATGCATCCCATCTTAAAATCCGACCCTCTTTCCATGTGTAACTGTGGCCACTGAGAGGGCATAGGAGAGGCACTCCCTCAGTTATTACTATTACAGCATCAAACCCAAATCAGAAGCCCTAAAGATGCTTAAAAAACAGTGGCAGCGTTTCATTGCCTTCTCCAGCTCAAAAACTCTTCAGATGTTTATTATCTTCCCACAGAAGATGCTTGTCTATATTTTATGGTCAGCGGTTCGCAGAGGAGTAAATAGGCTGGGTGTAGGAGAAAATAAAAAAGGTGTTTCTACTTACTGTTAGGTGATACTGCCTCCATATTTCTGGGCAAGCCTGGAAAATAAAAATATTGATCAGCTAGGAGCATGAAACAAGGTGCTTTACAGCCTGTTGGTTTTGGCATAACACAGTATCCACCGGTGTCGGTCACAGGAAAATAAGGAGCTTAGCTGAGAGGGACTGCGTTTCAGCTTCAGAACCCTGGCCAGGCAGTTTAATTGAATTTTACTCGGGTTTAACACACTCCCTGCCGCTGTCAGGGAGCCAGAGCACACTGCCCCTGCCCCTCTCCTCTGAGGGGCAGAAGTTGGGGCGAGCGCGCAGCCGTGGGAAGCTTTAGCGCCGCAAAACAAACAGGGGTGGATTGGAACTCCACAATTCCTGGCACTTTGGATTTACATAGCGTTCTGGAGAATTTGGGCCACCAGGTGCTTTCCCTGCACACAGGGGCAGAGATATTTTATCTTTTTGGATGTATCTCCCTCCTAATCAGACTGTAATTGTCACACGCAGCAACCCTCGGCAGCCTTGTGTCAGAGGAGTTGTAAACAAGGACCATAACAGATTGTTTAATGTTTCTATTTTTACAATGCCTTTTGGCTTTTTTCCCCCCATCTTTTATTTTTGCCTAAACCACTAGACTCACACCAACTCCTCGGCACAGCCCTTTGTACAGCCACTTCTCCAAGCAGGTTTTTGAGCCGCGGCAGTGACACAATAGACCTGAGAGACACAGAGGGACGGGGGAGAGGAAAATGTGGATCCTTGGGCTAAATCAGGATGTGTCGGTGGTCACTGAGGCTGAGGCTGCTCTCTCGGGGGGTCTGCAACGCTCCCTCAAAACGTGTAGCATTTTTGGCACCTCCTGAGCCTCAGAGAGACGTGCAAACAGTGGCACTTTCTGTCATTTCCGCGCAGTGCAGAGGTTTCACTTCTGCCTGGAACATTTACCCCTTTATCAGTGCAGCTCCTCAGTCACTTGCACAATTAGCAGCTTGGTTTGCCAACCTCCACAGTCAATATTTTAAGCAGAAATACGAGTTACTCCGCAGCACAGCCGCAGTTCCAGCCTCATGGCTACTTGCAAATGAGTACTATTAACATCTCTTTAGACTTCAAATACGTTTTTTGCCTATGCCTAAATTCTTGCCTTCTTTTGTTCTGATGGAGCGTGTTAATTAACAAACATCCACACCACATCCAGCACCTCTCAACAGATACCCCAAGTTCTTGCTGGTCACCCCATGGCACACACAGAGTGTTTCTCCCGGGCGTGATGGAAATGATATTGTTTATTATTCATCCCACTAGGAACACAATTTTCGGCAGGAAAATCTACAATCTGTGCTGTGCAATGGCTCAAGGTTTCCCCCCTCACTCAAACACCACGTGTAAATATTTGAGGTTTATATCAAAGCTCCGGCAAAGGAAACGTGTGAAGGACATCGGACACCGCGTTCCCCTCCGAAGGTCTGGTGGCTGAAGTATGCTTGAGCTGACTTTGAGGGCAGACAAAAGGATTTTCCTCCTTCCCTAACTTAGCCAGGGGTCAAGGCATGACACAGGAACACCCTCCAGCCCCTGAAAACACTGTGCCAGAGCCCTCGGCATCTCCCTCCAACCTCGAGACTTTGGCCATGCCAGAGAGCTGTGCCGGTTGGGCTCAGGGGTCGAGGCAGTTATTTACACATTAGTTCTGGGTAGTTCTCAATTACCACACTATGCCCAGGCTAATGTGGTTGAAAAATCGCAATCAACGAGTTGTCCTGCGCTGGCAAAATGCCACTCTGTGGTGTGACCTTTACTCAACACCGCAGCTGCTTAATAATCATCACATCGCAAAAATTGCTTTATTTTAGACTAATCCTTCGGCTGGTAATTTTTTTCTGCTCTGGACACAAAGACATCACTTTGAGTAAAAATCTGTAACTCAGAGGAGGAACCACAGAGCTGGCAGAGCCCTTCTGAAACCCTGGGGGAGGCACAGTGCTGATCCTTCTGTGGTGCTGCCCAGATTTATCCTTAAGGTGCTGGGAAAAGCAAACGGAGGTAAGGAAGAAGGTGGTGACGGCAGACTGTCCGAGCACTCAGGTGGTGACAGGGTGACACTGCTCACTGTGGGGAGCATGGGGAGCTGGGTACCACAGGCAAGGAGGACGCCTGTCAACCCGGAGCTGCGTTACCTCGCGCCAGCTCAGCCTTATTGTCCGCGTCTCCTAGTGCGGAGTGGCAAAAAGTGTCACAAACAAATACACTGTTATAATCAGAAATATATGACATATATATAGCTATATTGACAGCCCCTGCCCAGTCCCAGCTCCTCAGATGAGGCAGAGGAGTTTGCCACGGAGCCGAGCGCAGCCAAACACAACCTGCTTCCTTACTGACCTCAGAGAGCTAACCATGAGCAGCCCTGGCCGAAAGAAAAGTCCTCATGATGCACAGCCACCACGGCAGAGTGCAGAACCACAGCAAAACAGAATTGCATTTATTTCCTGCCCGGCTCCTCTGACCTTACTTGCATTTAGGTGTACCAGCACAAAGGTGGCTACTCCTGCGTGCAGCGGCTTGGCCGTCGCGGCACGGGCGAAGGGAA
>NW_008676756.1:8104-8971 GCF_000695815.1 Acanthisitta chloris | reverse complement strand
CCATCCCTGTCCCCCTCCCTGTCCCCCGTGGGGACAATCCGGGGATAATCGGGAATAAAGGCCGGGACAGGCCCTGATCCCGATCCCAGCTCAGACCGACGGCACAGGGCAGCAGCACAGGGTGGAGGGTGGAGGAGGAACACAAGGCTGGGAATGCCATGTGTCACCTGGCACTGATGTCACCTGGCCCCACTGTCACCTGGCCCTGATGTCAACCATCCCCAATGTCACCTGACCCCAAGGTCACCCATTCCCGATGCCACCTGGCACCAGTGTCACCTGACCCTGATGTCTCCTGGCCCCTAATGTCACCAGGACCTTATGTCACCTGTCTCCAAGATCACCCATCTCCAATGCCACCCATCCCCAATGCCAGCTGTCCACGTCACTTCTTCCCAGTGTCAACGTCCCCGTACAGTTCATGGTTTATTTCAGCTGTTTGTGACACAGAGCAGTGGCACCAGAGCCTGCACACCTGGGCGCAGTGACCTGCTGGCCTGGCCACTGCAGGGTGGTGACATGGCCACCAGAGCATGGCCACTTGGCCACTTCGAGGTGGTGAGCTGGTGACCGTGGCCTAGTGACTTGACCACCTGGATGTGGTGACCTGGTCACCTTGGCGCAGTGACGAGGCCACCTGGGTGAGGTAATGTGGCCACCTGGGCAGGGCTAGGTAGCTGCATCAGTGGCCATTTCAGTGGCCACAGCCTTGGCCACCTTGTCCCTCAGGTATGCCACACGCTGCCGCTCCAACTTCAGCTCCAGGAACTCATAGTGAGGCACCTGCGAGGGCACAAGGGGACATAGCAGTGCCCACCTGGGTCTCAGGTGTGTCCCCAACCTAGGTAGAGCCCCAGGGTCCCATGG
>NW_008676756.1:7220-8040 GCF_000695815.1 Acanthisitta chloris | reverse complement strand
CCTGGGAGGGGGGTCTCAGAACCCAACTGAGGGTGACAGTGGCCCTGGAGGGGGTGACAGTGACCCTGGGAGATGACACGTGGCTGCCCCCCTGACCCCAAGGGCTATAATTACCCCCAGGAGGTTAATCCTGGCTGACTCTGTGGGATCAGCTGGTCTGTGTCACCTCCCACTCACCCCTGTCCCCCCCCGGCACCTGGCAGGTGGCCCAGGGGGGATCACAGTGGCTCATCCCTGCTGAGCTCTGGGGGGAGGGGACAGGGGGGGCTGGCAGCCCCCAAAGTGTGTCTGTATCCCCATCCGTGTAGAACAGGTGTGCCAGGAGTGCCCACAGTGTGCCTAGGCGTGACCACAGTGTGCCCAGGTATGCCGGGTGTCACCACAGGGACTGTCCCCTGCCCTGGGCACAGGTAAGGCCACACCTGAGGCCTGGGGACACCTCCTGCGGTGGGGATTGGGCTCTGCTTCCAGGTGACAAGAGGGAACAGCCTCAGGTGTCACCTGGGGAGGCACAGAGGGGATCTGGGCAATATTTGGGGGATATTTTGGGGATATCCCCCCTGGCAAGGGCTGGGGGTGTTAAGCCTTGTATGGATGTGGCACCTGTGGCCACGGTCAGTGGTGGACCTGGCAGGGGGCACACCCAGGTGTCCCCGGGGGTTTCCCAGCTCAGGCATTCCCGAGGTCAAGAATTCCACCCTGCTTACCTCCACCAGCAGGAGTCCTGCCGCCCGCAGGTGCCGCCTCGCCAGGGCCCCGCGGCCCAGCACCTCCCGCCCCAGGCAGCTCAGCTGCGGGAACTCCCCGAGCAGGCATGCTA
>NW_008676756.1:6450-6806 GCF_000695815.1 Acanthisitta chloris | reverse complement strand
GGGTCAGCACATGGGATATGAGGGACAGGGGACACAGGGGGACAGCAGGGATGGGGGGTCAGCACAGGGACAGAGAGGCACAAGGACAAGGGGACACAAGAGAGGGACACAGAGGGGACAGAGGGACATGGGGACAGGGATGGGGGACAGAGGGACACAGAGGGGACAGAGGGACAGGGGGACATGGGGGAACAAGGGACATGAAGCTGAGCACAGCCAGCACCTGCAGCCCAGAGCCTGCAGACCCCCCTCACTGCAATGGCACAGCTGTCCCCATCCTTGTCCCCACTCCTGTCCTCTTATGTTTCCTTGTTCCCCTCAGCCCCCTCTCCTCCGCTCCTTCTGTCTCACACACT
>NW_008676756.1:5987-6432 GCF_000695815.1 Acanthisitta chloris | reverse complement strand
TCCCTCTTGTCACCTTCTCTTCCTCTCCTGTCACCTCCTCATCCCTTTTCTGTCCCCCTCTTCATTCCCTCCTGTACTCCTTCTTGGGGGAACCCCCTCAACTCCAGCCCCACGTCATCCCCCTATTTCCCTTCCTGTCCCCACTTCTTGCCCCCTCCTGTTCCCTCCCTGTCTCTCCCCTCAGGGGCTCCTGCCTACCTCTTGGCCCCGGGTGGCAGTGGCTTTGTCCCCTCAGAGTGGGACAGGTGTGGGGCAACGAAGTCCCTCACAGGCAGAGGTTTGTTGTCACTGTCCAGCACCACCTCAGCATCTGCAGGGACATGAGGCACGAGGGGACATGGAGACTCAGAGACACCTGGGGGCTCTCTCTGACCCTCACCCCAGTGACATGTCCGTGGGGTCCATCCCCTGGGGTCCCACAGGAGGGGACACAGGGCTCAGGGAC
>NW_008676756.1:0-5973 GCF_000695815.1 Acanthisitta chloris | reverse complement strand
CACTGGGCCAGCCACTGGCCGGTGCCTGTCATGAGGGGACAGGACCGAATTTGACAAGGCTGCGGGGATAGGGGCCTGAGGGTGACAGGGAAAGGTGACGAGGCGGCGGGGGATGAGGGGGCTGTGGGATGACATGAAGGTGACAGGGCTGGGGAGGGGCTGGGGCAGGTGACAGGGTTGTAGGTCCCCATGCCTGCCCATGCAGATGTCAGGGGCAGGCAGGTAGCAGGGGAAGGCACCAGGGAAGGTGCCAGAGTGTCAGGAGCAGGCAGGTGTCACTGACCGATGTCCCAGCCGTACACCGTACGCATGTCGTAGCGGCCGAGGTCATGTCCCCCCAGTGCCCCTGGTAGTGCCTCCCGCAGCCCTCGCTGCAGGGGGGTGGCCTTGTCCTTGTCCTTGCCCCTGTCCCCCCCCAGTGCCTCAGGGGGCAGGAAGGGCCCCTCATAGCCCACAGCCTCCAGCCGCGCTGTGGCGTTGATGTGGATGAGCTTCAGCCATGAGCTCTCAGCCCTCGGGGACGTGTCACCTGCAGAGACAGGCAGAAGAGGGTCAGGTGACACCCACAGGACATCCTCAGGAGGCACCAGGGCAGGGTCAGGTGGGATATTGGGAATATTCCTCATGGAAAGGGCTGTCATGGAAAGGGCTGTCGGATTCCGGGTGTGGATGTGGCACTTGAGACATGGATGGTGTTCGCAGGTGCAGGGGAGTGTCACCCGCAGGGAGTCAGGTGACACCCAGAGGACACAGGGAACAGCCCCAGGTGGCACCGGGGCAGGGTTAGGTGGGATATTGGGAATATTCCTCATGGAAAAGGCTGTGTGGCCCTGCAGGGGTTTAACAGCTATGTGGATGTGATATTCAGGACATGAGTTGTGTCCCCAGGTGTGGCAGTGTCACCTGTGTGGGGACAGGCTGAGCCACGTGTGACTGAGCTCAGATGACACCCACAGGACAGGAGAAATGGCCTCAGGTGGCAGCAGGGCAGAGTCAGGTGGGATACTCGGAATATTCCCCAGGGAAAGTGCTGTCCAGCCCTGGGGGTGAATGTGCTACCTGGGACATGGGTTGTGTCCCCAGGTGTCAGGGAGTGTCACCTTTGGGGACAGGCCAAGCCAAGTGTGACTGGGCTCAGGTGACATCCACAGGACATGGGGAGCAGCCTCAGGCGGCATGAGGGGAGGGTCAGGTGGGATATTGGGAATTTTCCTCATGGAAAAGGCTGTGTGGCCTGGGAAGGGTTTAACAGCTATGTGGATGTTACAGGTGACCTCCCGCACCTGGGAAGCCCTTCCCAGCCCCAACCCCTCCCAGATTCCCTGTCTCCAGTGGGATCCACACCCCAGGTCCCATGGGATGGGCCCCAGGGCATGGGGACACGGAGGTCACTGTGGCAGGCGCTCCGGGGGGGGGGGACAGGACCGAATTTGACAAAGCTGCACCTGTCCAGTGTCACCTGTGGCACAGGTAACCCCTTCCTCACCCTGCCCACACCTGGAGTTCCTCCCCAGTCTATGGATCCAGATCTGGAGGGCCCAGGCTCCCTGTCCCAGCTGTCCCAAGTGTCCCAGCTGTCCCAAATGTCCCTGCCCTCACCTCGTAGTCGGCTCTGGAACTCTGGTGCCAGCACGTGGCTCAGGTGACAGGGCTGTACCTGCTGCAGGATACACAGTGCCCACACCACATCTGTCAGCAGGTGAGGCTCCAGCTGCTCCATCTGCCCCTGCAGCTGCCCATGGACCTGGCACAGGGACAACACGGAGCTTGAGGTGTCACTGTGTCCCTAGGTGTCACCACCCCCAGCTGACACACAGGGGAGGCCATAGGGTCACTCTCAGGTGACTCTCAGAGGGGCTCTGGCCCCTCACTCCATGGTCCCCAACATCCACACCCCCTTCCCATGGCAATGTGCCAGGAGAACACCTGTGCTCTGGGGACAGGTGGGAGCTGGGGGGGTCACCTTGGGGAGGCTTTGGGGACCCTCCCAGTGCCTGAAGGGGCTCCAAGTGAGCTGGGAGAGATCTGGGATCACTGGGAGGGATTTGAGACTCCTGGAGGAATCTGGGACACTGGAAGAGATCTGGGACCCTTTTAGGAATCTGGGACATGGGAAAGGGGGATTTGGGTGGATTTTGGCAAGGAGCTCCTGGCTGTGGGCGTCCCTGAGGTCCCTCCCTGCCAGAGATCCCCAAATTCCCAGGAAAGTCACCATTGAGAAGAACTCCTGTCCTATGCTGGGCTGGAAGTTGAGGCGAGCGAAGGCCAGGATTATCCCACAGAGATGAGTGGCTGAGAGGCGTTCCGTGTTGTCCAGGCAATACTGTGAAAAACAGGGAATTGAGGGCTGTCCAAGATAGGCATAGTGGGGGGAAGGTGGGAATGTTGGCCAGAGACACCTCCCAAGGGGAACATGAGTGAGGGATACCTGCAAGCTTAGCCAGGAGCAAGGGGAAGATCTGGAATATCCCAGTGTACATGGGGAAGTGCAGGGGAGGGACTGGGAGTGAGCAGCAGCAGCACCCAGGGCTGGAGGCTCTGGATTGAGCCATATCCAGTGGAAAATGATCACAAATTCCCACTGGCAAACACCAACAACTGCCTGGACAGGTGATGTTTCTGTCATCTGCTCCTACCTGCTGTGTCTCCCCTGGACAGGTGAGAGGAATATGCTCCCACCTGTGCACCCCCAATTCCCACTAGAAACTGTGACAATGCCTGGACAGGTGAAGGACACCTGTTCCCCACCTGTGTCCCCCACATTCCAATGACAACACCTGGACAGGAGAGAAACCTGTTCCCAACTGTGGGCTCCCACAGGCAGGTAAGGGGTACCTACTCCTATCTGCTGTCCCCCTGTCCCCCGACAGGTGAGGGGCACCTACTCCCCCACCTGTGCTCCCCCCAATTCCTGCTAGGAAAGGTAACACCACTTGTACAGGTGAAGAGAACCTCCTCCCAAGAGACACCACCTGGACAAGCAAAGAAAACCTGTTCCCAGGTGACAGCATCCATACAGGTGAGTAGAATCTGCTCTCAGGTGACACCACCTGTAGAGATGAGTGTCCCCTGCCTCACCTGTCCCCCCCCAGTGCTCACCTGAGCGATGGCCTCGCAGAGGGGGGCACAGAGCCAGCGCAGGGCGGCGAAGCAACGAGCACAGCGTGTCACCTGCGCAGGTGTCATCGTGGGCAGGTGTGGCTGCAGGTCAGTCGACAGGCGCTGCAGCACCTGAGGCTGCATGAAGTTCAGCTTACCTGTGGGGGGGTACAGGGTGAAGGGCATGGGGTCACCTGGCCACAGCATCCCCCACCCCACCTGAGCATACAGGTGAGGGCTGGGAGTGCTCACCTGGGGGAAAGAGGGCTCCAGGGAGGGCTTAAAGCTCCTTCCAGGGCATGAAGGGACTCCAGGTGTGCTGGGGAGGGAGTTGGGACACCTGGAGTGATGGAACACTTGGGATGGGCTCACACCCAGCTCCCAGGTGTGCTGGGGAGGTGATTGGGACACCTGAAATGACCAGTCCCCAGGTGTGCTGAGCTTCATACTTAGAGCACAGGGATAACCTACAATGACCCTCCCACCTGTTCATCCCCAGGACCAGGATAACCCCTGGAGAAGAGCTCCTGGGGCTTGTCTGGATCCCCTCATTCACCTGGCTGGAGAAGAAACCACAGGAAGGTTTGGTACCTCGAGGATCACTCCCTGCTGCCAGCACAGGCAGCTCTAGCTCTGTTCCGCTTGGGGCAGGTGTGACAGCAACACCAAACCCCAGGAGTGTCCCCAATCCCCCTCAAATGTGACAGTGACACATCAGGACTATCCCCAGTCCCTCTCAGGTGTGACAGTGACACCCCAGGAGTATCCCAATCCCCTCAGGTGTCCCTAGCTCAGGTGTGACAGTGATATCAAACTCTGGACTATCCCTAGTGCCCCTGAAGTGTCTCCACTTGGCACAAGCGTGACAGTGACAGCCAGGCCTGTCCCCGACCCCTCCAGGTGTGAGAGTGACACCCCAGGCCTGTCCCCAATCCCTCCAGGTGTGAGAGTGACACCCCAGGCCTATCCCCAGGTGTCCCTGGCACTGACTGTATGCGAAGAGCAGGTCCAGCAGGCCTGACGGTTGCAGCTCCATGTGCCTCTGGAGCAGGTGGTAGGACAGGGCTCGCAGCAGGGGCACACTGCGGCGCTGCTGCAGCGCCAGGGCCACAGCCACGCGGCACAGCTCCTCTGGGGACAGCTGATCCGCCAGCTCCAGCACCTGGGGGGACAGGTGGGAAAAGTGAGGGGATCAGGTGAGGGGATTGAGGAGGAGCTGGAGCATGAGCAGGGACAGGCACAGGTAGTGTCAGGCTCTGCCCCCAGGTAACACCACCAGAATGAGAGAACAGGTTCAGGTGGAGCTCAGGTGGCTATTGGGGATGCAGTAGCCCAGCACACCCACACCAGTACAGACCAGTATGAGTTAGCTCTCACGCCAGTATGGACTGGGGGCCTGAGGGTGGAAGATACCCCCAACTACCTGGTGCCTCAGGTGGAAACACCTTGAACATCTGATCTCGGGGTAGAACTGGTGTCACTGGGAGGAACTGGTATCCCTAGGTGTAACGGGTGTACCCAAGTGGAACTGGTGTCACTGGGACAGGTGTCCCCAGGTGGGACTAGTAGCCCTGGGTACCACAGGTGTCACTGGGAGGCACTTGTATCCCCAGGTAGAACTGGTGTCACTGGGAGCAACTGATGTCCCCAGGAAGGACAGATATCCTGGAGGCAAACTGGTGTCCCCAGGTGGAACATGTGTCACTGGAACAGGTGTACCCAAGTGGAACTGGAGTCCCTGGGTGGAACTGGGGTCCCCAGGTGGGATTGGTCACCCCATACAGATCAGTTCAAGGTTCAGGTCCCTCCCCTCCCCACCGGGGCCAGGTACCCCTCGTTAGCCTCCACAGCACCCAGGTGTCCCCAGGCCCTCACCTTGTCCTCCAGGCGCTCCATGAGTGTAGGTGACAGGTGTCCCACCTTGGCCATGAGCATTACCACACTGCGCGTCCCCTCCAGCTCGGTCCAGCGCAACTCCAGCTTGTGCAGCACCTCGGGCAGCAGGTACTGGCTGTCCTTGCCCTGGGCCCCGGCCAGGTGCTCAGCCAGGTTTGCCAGCTGGCGCCAGGTCCGCCACAGCACCTCCTGCTCCAGCGAGCGCACCTGGCGCCGGCCCCGGTCCAGCCCCAGCGTGTGCACACTGCGCAGCAGCTGCACCAGAGTCATGTTCCACACCTGAGAGATCTGGGGGACAGGTACAGGTGTGAGACAGGGGCACCAAGGTGGTTTCCACACCTGAGATGTGTGGGACAGGTGTGGGGCACAGGGACATACAGCCAGGCATGGGACAGGGGAGCACAGACAGGTGTGGGGCAGAGCCAGCATGTGAGGATTTGGGGCGCTGTTTGTCCAACTCTGCCAACGCATAGGTGTGTCATCCACCTGTCCCCCAGCACCGTGTCTAATTGCCCTGAACAATCAGATACAGTGTGGAGATCATTTGTACACCACACACACATCCCGCACACCTGGTGCTCACCTGTACCCCACCTTTGGAGCTCACCTGTGTATCCCACCCTCTTCCCCCCAACATCTGTGCCACACACACACACCTGTGCCCACACCTAGAGTTTGTCCCTTTGTGTCCCATCCCCTTTCTTCCACACACCTGTGCCCCACACCTGGTGCTCACCTCTGCCCTCCACATCCCTGTGCCCACATCTGGATCTCACTTGTGTCCTACACACACCTGGGCCGACACTTGGCATTCACCTGTACATCCCATCCCCTTCCCACTTCATGTCCTCCCTTCCAAACACTTGTGTCCCACACCTGGTGCTCACCGGGGCACCCCATCCCCTCCCAGACACACCTGCACCCCACAAATGGAGCTCACCTGTGTGCCCCATACCTGAAGCTCACCTGTGCCCCCCC
>NW_008676755.1:0-4544 GCF_000695815.1 Acanthisitta chloris | reverse complement strand
CAGAGTCCAGGTCTCGGTCCCTGTTCGGGCCCCAAATGCTGGGAAAGTTCCGTGCGGGGAAGCAAGCGGCCGACTCAATGTGAGTGATAAAGCAAGCTTCAACTTTATTGTCTGACAGGCTCTTTTTTATTCTGTGCATGACAAGCATATAACTATCAATCATTTATAATTGGCTAAGCTCTAAAGATAGCATTCAGGTACTCTCCCTACTTGCGGTTACAGCTGTGAGGATTCTTTCTTACTTTCTCAGGCTTGGCTGCATTCTTAGCTGTTTGTCTCAAACTTGTTTGTCTCACCCTCAAGGACAACTTGCCCCTGCCTTCTGCCAAGTTAAGTTGCCTTCTGCCAAGCTGAGTTACTCCCTATCTTTGTATAAGTTACAATCTCAGAGCTTGTACAGTGCATTCCCAGGTACGTTCCCAGGACTGTGTCCTTGCTCCATTCTCCAACAATCAATGAGGACCTCCGGGTCCCTTTCCACAGCACTACTTTCCAGCTTCTCATTCCCCAGTCTGTAGGTACATCTAAGGTTTCCCTATCCCAGGTGCAGAATCTGGCACTTGCCCTTGTTAAACTTCATTCTCTTGGTGATTGCCTATACATTTGCCTTCTTTGCTGCAAAGGCCTGTTGCTAGCTCAGGTAGTTCCTGCAGGCTTCATCTGTAACTGGTGTTCAGTTTGAACTGCAAACATCAGAAACACTGTAAGCTTTTCCATGTAGAGGCTAAGCAAATGTGGGAGAAGTCTAGTCTTTATAGAAACATTTAAGTGTGCATGTGAGTTGACACAGGCAGGCAGCTGGGACAGCTACAAACTCATGGCTACAATGCAAAGAGTAAATTTATTATTTCCATTACCTCATTAACCAAGGCTACTCCAAAGCAATACCTAGACAGAGGGACTCAAGCAGAGATGCAGGTACTATTAAACTGGGTCCATGCTAGAGAATCATTGGCCTGCTGTTCACACAGGCTTATCAAGAGTTATTTCCCGCTGCAAGGTCACATGAGCGATTTACAAATCCTCAACAGTCTTCCATTTTTTAACCCATTCTTCACAACATTGTTGTACCAGAATTCATTCATATTTTAATAGTTGTCTTAAAAAATGAAAGGTCTCTGTACTGATTTTGGCTGGGGTAGATTTAATTTTCTTCACAGTGGCTTGTATGGAGCTGTGTTTTGGATTTGTGCTGAACATAGAGAAGATAATATAGAGAGGTTTTGTTATTGCTGAGCAGAGCTTACACAGAGCCAAGGCCTTTTCTGCTTTCTGCTTCAGGGGGCTGGATGTGCATGGGAAACTGGGAGGAGACTATCTGGGACAGGTGACCCAAACTGACTAAACAGATATTCCAGACCATATGACATCATGCCCAGTATATAAAGTGGGAGGAAGAAGGAGGAAGGGGGGGATGCTTGGAGTGATGACATTTGTCTTCACAAGTCACCATTATGCATGATGGGGCCCTGCTCTCCTGGAGATGGCCTGCCCATGGGAAGCAGTGAATGAATTCCTTGTTTTGCTTTGCTTGCATGTGTGGCTTTGGCTTTGCCTATTAAACTGTCTTTACCTCAACCCATGAGTTTTCTAGCTTTTACCCTTCCGATTCTCTCCCCGGTCCTACTGTTGGAAGAGTTGATACTGAGAATTAGACTGAAAGCAGGAATTGAACAGTTAAAGCTGAAAGCATAAAGAATAAATTTACTAATACTTCAGCTTAATTAACAAAATAGCAAGGATTGCATAGTACAGACAAGGAGCTTCACTAATGGTATTGTTTTGGCTTGGCTGGCGAAACGATGCACCTTATCTATAAGACAGTAGAAGTAACTAGACTCAAACCTTGGCAGTAGGAGGAAAACTAAGACCATATAAGGTGTGGAATGAAGAACAAAATGTTCAAGATAGAGGCAAGGTCAGCAAGGAATGCAAAACTGTACAAAGGGGTAAACGGTTGCATAATAAGGGTGTCCAAAGGGTACTGAGGAAGAGGAGACACTTCATCTTCACGACCACCAAACGACCACCAGGACCATGGGACTGATGCCAGGAGGGAGGAGATGGAGAAGGAGTATATGATAATGATTTCTGAGAACTAATTATAATAATAACCACCCATTCCTGGAAATAATGAATATGTATGAGCATTTGATGTATATAAACTGTGAAGTTTTTGTCCCTGGTGGCACAAGTTTGGTGGAACGATGCCCCTTGTGCCCAGCGCTGAATAAACAAATACCTGCTACTGAGAGATACAAGTCTGTGAGTAGTTCTTTTCCAGCCTTTTCTCAGCATCAATATAATCCAACACTTTTTTCTTTGTGCCTGTATACAGCTTAACTTAAAACTTGCAAGTGATAACACGATGTACTGAGGCATGTAGTTCTAGTGCAGATGTAGAAGCTTGCTTTTCTACTGATAGCTTTGCTAAATACACCAAAAATTCAATAAAGCACAGTGTAGAGAAATTTCTTGTAATCAGTCACTTAAGAAAATGCTTCCTATGGAACAATTTACCAACTTTTATCACCTTGTAAATGTCTTTCTGCAGATTTGGTGTTGGTATTGCCATAATGGTGCTGCTCTTCTCAAAATGTCTGCATTTCCCAAAGAACAGGATGTCAGCATTTTGCAAATGCAAAAAGCCTTCTTGAATGAGTCAGTAATAGCTATTCTGTCCACAACACTGTTTGGTATGGACCTTGCTTCTCTTTTTCCATATATGCTACATCTTATATGCTACATCTTTAAGCTTGCATGCATCGGGAAACAAATTCTAGATCTTAAAGTATTTTTCTGTAGTGGGATGGGTTTAAGCCCTTGGCCTAATAGCATCACTGTCCAATTGTGCAGTACTGTAACATCACTGAAGACTTATTTGTGGGGAAAAAAAATTAAAAATCAGCTCAATCTCTGCACAAATTGTGGCATATTGTTAAGTAAAGCAGCACCAAGCCCTGTAGGTCTTAAGTACACTTAAAGTATCATTAACTGATGTGCTCAAGTGTTTTTGCATGTAGGTGAAGTCCAGACTCTTCATCTGTAAATGTGAATTTGCAAGCTGAGTTTTAAATCTTTGTAGCTGTCTGTATTCTCAGAAATAGATTTGTGTTCTTAAATAAATTTAGATGAAGTGACTTAAAATAGCTGACAGCCTAGCCATTCACTTCTGCTACTTTCAGATGCAATGGCAGACAGCACTTTATTTCATCTGAGATAATGAGCTGAATTAGCTCAGCAGTCTGAAAAATGTAAAGGGAAGAGCTCAATTGCCTGGTTGTCAGTTATGGCAATGACTTGTTGCCTTTTTAATGACTTTTTAACCTATTGGGTGTCCTGTAGAGAACTTCTCTCTTAGCAGTAAGCTATTACATTAGATCAGTATGTACAGTTTGTACTGCTTCACAGTTCCTTGTTCCTCATTGTCCTAGGTTACAATGTAGGGTGTAACCAGTAGCATGTATTCTATTATCATCTTCACAAGCTGTTATTTTTCCGCACATGGGGAACTACCTGCTGGTTGTAATGCTCCTGTGTAGACCAGGGTATGGTATAAGAATTGCTTTATTGGTCTATTATGTCTATTGCATGATAACCTCCGAGGCAATGAACATAATTTGGAATATATAATCAATTTTGTTTGCTTGTCCTAGTCTACCATGGTCTAGTAATGACGGTAGGGTTGGACTCGATGATCTTTGAGGTCGCTTCCAACCTGGTTGATTCTATGATTCTATTCTATGATTCTACTTCTGGGGCCTCAACAATCACACCCAGCCCCTGGGGGGAGGAGTAAAGAACAGTTTTTCCCAGCCTTTCAGGCCTGACACAGCAGTTTTTGAGATTATTGAGCTCTCTCTGGATGTCAAGGATGGCATAAACTTGTTGATTCTGCTTTGTCTTCTCTGCATGGCCTGTACCATGTATACCATGCTTAGAGTCAGAATGCTTGGTGTGGCACATCATCCTCAGAAGGGAAAGAAGGAAAGCAGCAAGGCAACAGGCACCATGTCTACACAGAATGACACAGAGGAGAAAAACCAAAAGCACTGTCAGCGTCTCCACACAAACCATCACTGAACCAGAACAGCCTAAACCAGTAGCAGTTGCCCCTGTTCAGAAGAAGAAATCAAAGAGCAAATCAGTCCACATTGTGACTGACAAGGATGCGGCAGTACCTGCGCACCCAGCAAAAGAGAGAGAGAGAGCCAGAGATCATCATTCGCTCTCTATCCCTGTGTGAGCTGTGTGACCTGCAGAGAAAATTCACCCGACAGACAAACGAGTCCATCCTGACCTGGCTGCTCCGCATCTGGGACGCTGCAGCCAACGCCACTGTTGGGGTCCTTGCGAGGGACGGACTACAGCACACCATTATGATGCTCTGATAGCCAACTTTATTTAGGGCACCTAACAGTATTTATAGTAAAATGTCTCCTGTACATGCAGCTACGTGCTGATAACACAACTTTAGATTGGTTGCTCAATCTGTCAATGCGTACAGTTCTTACTTATGATAGGTTACAAGTTTAAGCTGCATC
>NW_008676754.1:0-787 GCF_000695815.1 Acanthisitta chloris | reverse complement strand
CAGCTTCGAGGCGCTGGTGCATAACCCACTCAATGTCTTCTACGTGGAGGTGAGAGGACGTGAACGACAACTCTCCGGTATTCAGCAAGGCTGCTCTGGACCTGGAGATCGGTGAATGGATCCCTCCCGGTGCTCGTTTTCCAATTGAGATGGCCCGAGATGCGGACATAGGCAGCAACTCTCTGTTGACTTACCACCTCATCAGCAACCTGTCCTTCTCTCTGGCCTTTAAAGAGATGCCGGGTGGAAAGAAACAGCCAGAATTAGTTCTGGAGAGATCTCTGGATCGGGAGAAGCAGAGCTCATTTGAGCTGGTGCTGATGGCGGTGGATGGTGGAGACCCTGCGAGGTCCGGGACTGTGCAGATTCATATCAATGTGACGGACGCCAACGACAACGCACCCGTATTCAGTAAAAGCGTTTACGAGGCGCAAGTGGTGGGGTCGCTGGTGCTGCGAGTGGGGGCCACGGATGCAGACGCGGGTTCCAATGGGAGGGTCTCCTACTATTTCGGCAACGTTCCTGACGCGATCCGTGACTTGTTCGTTATCGACAGTGACAGCGGCGAGGTCAGGACAGTAGGACCCCTTGATTTCGAGAAGCAAAGGAAATATATCTTCGGCATGGAGGCAAGAGACGGTGGCGGGTTCACGGGTCACTGCGAAGTGCAGATAGACGAGAGGTCACGGATGAGAATGACAATGGGCCCGAGATCACGATATTGTCTCTGTCGAGCCCCGTGCCCGAGGACGCGCCAGCTGGCACTGTGGTGGCCCTGCTGAATGTG
>NW_008676753.1:0-2459 GCF_000695815.1 Acanthisitta chloris | reverse complement strand
GCTTGCTTCCCCGCGCGGAACCTTCCCAGCACAAGACTTGCAAAAAAATTACAGCTGCCAGCCAGGTGAGTGGATTTCTGCCTGGCTGCTTTGATGCTGGGATAATGGGGCCAGCAGCCAGCAATCAGAAGGTCATGAAGCCGATAGGCTTTTGGTGTAGCCACTGTGAATACAGAGATCAAGCAGCTATCTATCTTGCCTGGCCTCTCAGAAGATCCCTTCATCGTGGGATTGCTGCAAGTTGAAGACCAGCAGAAGCCAATTTGTACCAGGACCGGAGGCAAACTTGCACCGAGACTCTGCAATTCCCATCCATAAATGAATGCGTTGACTGGAGAGCCAAGGAATGATCAGCAGGGTCCGCTCACCCTTTAACAGCCCCATATGGCCAGTGCAAAAGTCTAACGGAGAATGGAGGCTAACAATAGACTGTTGTGGCCTGAATGAAGTCACACTGCCTCTGAGGGCTGCTGTACTGGACATGTTGGAACTTTGATACGAGCTGGAATCAAAGGCAGCCCAGTGGTGCCACAATTGATATTGCCAATGCATTTTTCTCAATCCCTTTGGCAGCAGAGTGCAGGCTACAGTTTGCTTTCACTTGGAAGGGTATCCAGTATACCTGAAATCAACTGTCCAGGGCTGGAAACACAGCCCTACCACCTGCCATGAACTGATCAAGATTGTACTAGAACAGGGTGAAGCTCTGGAACATCTGCAATACATTGATGATATCACTGTGTGGGGCAACAGAGCAGAAGTAGTTTTTGAGAAAAGGAAGAAAATAATCCAATTTCTTCTGAAAGCTGGTTTGCCATAAAACAAAGTAAGGTAAAGGGACCCACACAGGCAATCCAGTTTTCGGGAGTAAAGTGGCAGGATGGTCACCATCATGTGCCTATGGATATGGTTAACAAAATAGTGACTATGTCTCCACCAGCTAACGAGAAGGAAACACAAGCTTTCCTAGGCCTTGTGAGGTTCTGGAGAATGCATATTCTAGGTCATAGTCAGCTTGTGAGCCCCCTCTATTGAGTGACCTGGAAGAAGAACCATTGTGAGGGGAGCCTTGAGCAACAACAGGCCTTTGAGCAGATCAAAAAAGAAATATGTCATGTGGTAGCTCTTGGGCCTGTTCAGACAGGACCAGCCCTGCAAAATATAGTCTACACTGCAGCTGGGGAACATGGTCTCACCTGGAGCCTCTGGTAAAGAACATCAGAAGAAGCCCAAGGTCAAACATTAGGGTTTTGGAGCCAGGGGCATTGAGGATCAGAAGTCCACTACACACCAACTGAAAAAGAGATATTAGCAGTGTATGAGGGGGTTCAAGCTGCCTGAGAAATTGTTGGGGCAGAAGCATGTCTCCTCTTGGCATTGCAATTGCCTGTGCTACACTGAATGTTCAAAGGAAACATTCCCCCGACACATCACACAACCAGCACTACATAGAGTAAGTGGGCAACATTGATCACACAATGAGCTTGACTAGGGAAATGCAATTGCCCAGGAATCCTGGAAGAGATTATGGACCGGCCAGAAGGCAGCGATTTTGGAGCATTGCCTGAGAAGGTGACTCACCATCAGAGGTGGAAAGCTCCTGTGTGGAGTCCCACATGACAGTCATTGAGACTGCTGAAGGAGTAGGCAAGTCAAGCCAATTTGCAGAAGTGAAAACCATCCAACTAGCCCTAAAGATTGCTGAATGAGAAAAGTGGCCTGTATTCTATACTGACTCCTAGATGGTGGCTAATGCCCTATAGGAGTGGCTACAGCAATGGAAGAAGACCAATTGGCAACACAAGGGTGAACCCATCTGGGCTGCTGCATTGTGCAGGACATCACTGCACAGGTAGAAAACATGACTCTAAAGGTGCATCATGTAGATGCTCAAATGGCCAAAACCTGCACCACTGAGGAACATAAAAACAATGAACAGGTAGATAAGGCTGGCAGAATTGAAATAGCTCAGGTAGACTTAGCCTGGGAGCAGAAGGATGAGCTATTTAAAGCCTGATGGGCCCATAAAACATCAGGACATCTAGGAAGAGATGCAACATACAGATAGGCTTGTGATTGAGGGGTGGACCTGACCACAGAGACCACCACACAGGTTATTCATGAATGTGAAACATGCTGCAATCAAGCAAGCCACGTGAGTAAAGTCTCCCTGGAATAGAGGACAGTGGCTGGGTTTCCAATATGGTGAGGGCATAGCAATTGGACCACTGCCAGGAACATGCCAAAGCAAGAGCTACATACTCACCTTGGTGGAAGCAATTACTAGTTGGCTGGAAACAGACCATATAAACCACGCCCTGCCCAAAACACCATCTTAGGCCTTGAAAGGCACATTTTGTGGTGACATGGTACCCCAGAGAGAATTGAATCAGACAATGGGACTCATTTTCAAAATAACCTCAAACTCTTGTGGGGGGGTTGGTCTCTTCTTGCAGGCA
>NW_008676752.1:0-1115 GCF_000695815.1 Acanthisitta chloris | reverse complement strand
TCTTTAGAATGCACCAAGTATTTAATCTCTTTATAAAATACCTGACAGAGAAGCTGTATAGTTCTCATCCTCTCCTTCATTACAGAAGGTAATTGCAATTACCTTCTGTAATGTCTTTAAGAAGATATTCTGTAAATATGTAACCAGTGACAAGTGTTACAGCTACAGTCTTATAAAAAATTAATATTATTACCCTTATGAAATGTTTGAATTGTGGATAACAAATTCAAGGTATATTTTGTCTCTTACAAAATACTGTCCCTTTCCATTTGAGTTTACACCAGAATATATCTTTCTTATTTGTGTACCTTCAGCCTAGATTAACTGTGTTTGTATTATAGGGTGGTGTTTGATACATGTGTTTGGAGAGGTCCCAGGGAGAATGGTTTGTGTTGGAAGGGATCTTAAAGACCATTTATTTCCACACCCCTGCCATGGGAAGGGATGCCTTCACTATCTGTGAGAACTGAAACAGGGTAGGTTGAAATTCCCTTCCCACAAATGTTCAGGGAAGGTCACTTAGCAAATTCCAGGAAGCAAATTCAGGACATGTGTGAAAAATGACCAAAAGGATTGCTTTTATGGCTATTTTTTTGTTTGTTTTGTTTGCTTTTCACAATTCAGTCAATAGCTAATTATATGCTCCTCAATAAGTTGTTCTCTCCAGGCATTGGGCAAACTTCATATTAGAGGGGAGGGAAAAGTGAGGAAATCTGCTGTCTTCTCTCATGTTGGGTCATGAGGGAATACTTGCTTTCTCTCACAGACACAAGGGTGCTCATAGCAACCGTGCAGCTCTGTAGTGTAGGCAATTGAATCCTGGGCTGCATCCAAAGGAGTGTGGTCAGCAGGTCAAAAGAGGTGGTTCTTCCCCTCTACTCTGCTTTTGTGAGACCCCACCTGGAATACTGCACACAGTTCTGGTGCTCTTAACACAAGAAGGACATGGAACTGTTGGAGCAAGTCTAGATGAGGCAATGAAGTTGATAGTAGAGGAGCATCTCCCCTATGAAGACAGGCTGAGGAAGTTGGGGCTGTTCAGCCTGGAGAAGACTGTGTGAGAACTCATAGCAAATTTTCAATGTCTGAAGGGCTACAAGGGAGCCAGAGAGAGA
>NW_008676751.1:7727-13976 GCF_000695815.1 Acanthisitta chloris | reverse complement strand
ATATATATATAAATTAAACTGCAGGGAAAAGGCATTAAAAATCAACCTTCACAGTATCTTAAGAGACAAAAGTATGGCAAGAATACACCAACCCCAAGGCTTTTCAGACCTGAATTTGTCTAGTTTGGATTTAAATGATGCTTTTCCGTCTAACATATGACATCTGTGGGACAAGCAGTTTTCCTCCTTTCCTCTATTCCAACAATCTCCCTTTGAGCAACCAGGAGGAGGAAGCCTAAATTCCCTCCCACTTCTACTTGTGCCTGTTCTGCCACCAGATAATTCCATTTTCGTGTCTACCTTTTATCTGCTAAAGTTGACGCTTGATTCATCTCACTATTTGCAATAAAATTTCTGATTTCTGAGAAATATGAATCCTCTTTTTCATCTAAAAGTGCATGGTTGTCTGATTCCGAGTTGGGGGAAGAGGCACTGGTCCCAAGGTGGTTTGTGATGACTCCGGAGTGCTGGCTCACTGCAGGAGAGACAGAACAGGAGACACCATCAGGTGTTGTCAAGGCCATTATTAATGGGAAACTAAAGGAGGAACATTATCAACACTCCTCTCACCACGTATTAATGATTTAACATTTCAGATGAAGCTCCCGGAGCAAAGGTCCCAAAGGAAGCTCATGTTTTCCAGAAATACAGGTGATATTTAGCCTTTATGGATGTTACATACAATTCAAGAACTTCTATCCATTGCAGAGCTGTTTGCTGTAACATTTCCATCATGTTTTTTTACCTAGGCTGGGAAATCACTTCCTTGACTTAACTTCTTCCTTTAGTTTTTACCTTAAAGCAAAATCTATTCATCTTCTTGAACTTCACACAGCCCTAAGAAACAGCACATCCCAGAAAGGCTTCCCAGGGGCCAAAGAGACCAGTGATGGTGTCTTCTCCCTCCAGTGCCCCAAGAGATCCACACAGTCCTTTCCTACCTGGCACGTTCTCGTGCTCGTGTTTCTTCAGGTGCCTGTCCAGGTTGGTTTGCTGCCCGAAGCATCTGTTGCACAGGTGACACTTGAATGGCTTCTCCTTGTTATGGATGTTCCGAACGTGTCGCTGGAGGTTGGAGGAAATGCTGAACGACCTGTCACAGTATTTACACCTGAAACAGAGAAGGAAATGTCAAAGAGTGAAACGTGAGAGGGGGAAAAAAAAAAAGAAAAATCTGACTATCAGAGAAATGTTGGTCCATAAATCTTTACCCAGCTGAGGACTTGGGAAGCACAAGGCATTAATCATTCCAGACAAATCTGATATTATTGTTACTCAAGGAACACCAAGGAAGGATTAGGATTAATTAGGGAGCAAGTTGTCCAAACAAATAGGAATTTTAAACCAAGTAATTACTTTTCCACACATGAATGCAAAAATGAGAAAGGAGAATTTATTCCTTCCACCTCTCTCCTGTTGTGGGGAATGAGGTGGGGTATGACCCTGGAGGGAGGGCGAGGAAGAGAGAAGAAGAGAGAAGGTGAAAGGTGTAAAGTAGTGATGAACTGGCAGATCCCTGCAGGGCAGTGAGCTGGACACAAAGTTCCAGCTTCAGTTGGGAGTTTCCCTGTGATGCTGGAGACACAGGACACACAGCATGTCCTTGGAGGCAATTGTGGTCACACTTAGAGCACAACAACTCCCAAAAAATACACCACACTTTCCAAACAGGATACGATTTGCTCCTGTTAGTGAATCTCTGGTCCATGAGAAAAAACTGGGAGGTGAGGAGCCAAGGGTAGGGAAGGTGCTGAGTGAGGCTCCCTGTGTGAGCTGCATCTCGCAGGATCGTGGCAGATGCGCTGGGTTTGCTCAGGGTCCTCAGCCTCCTCTGGGGCTCGGATTGCTCCAAACAAACAGGGAATGGATGCTCAGGGATTGGCAGGAGCTCCAGCCCAGGCGCAGGGATGGACTGCAGAGGGCAGCTCCGAGCTGCGCTGCCAATTCGGGGCTAAAACCGCCGAAAAACCTCATCCCTCCCTCCTCAGATCTCCCTTTAAATGTGTCCCTTGCACCGCAGCAAAGCTGCTGCCCCTGGGGCTCGAGCAGAATCCCTTCCCTGCTGCAGACTCCACAAATCCAGGACACTCGGGGGACAGAATTAACACTGCTCCCACTTTGTATTTGTAATTCCAGAACAAATCCACTCAGTTCAGCAGTTCTCCATCCTCCCCAGAGCAACACCTGCCCCACTGAGCAGAGCTCGTCCTGGATAAGAATTCTAGAATTCCAGAATTGGGTTGGAAGGACCTTAAAGATTATCCAGTCCCACCACTGTCACGGGCAGAATTTTGTTTGAGCTCTCAAAATAAATGGACATTATTTTTGGGAATAGCAAGGATGCATTTATGAAACTCTTGCCCAGTGGTTAGGGATTCCATGTCCATCTTCAAACTTCCTCCTGCTACATCACTAAAAAGAATAGACATTTCAGATAACAAACCTTTGTTAGGGTTAACCGAGGAGGAAAACAAAACCTCTTTTTAAACGACAATTTTATCAGAATTCTAAAGCTTTTCTTTTTCATTCTTCAAAAATAAATAAAATCAAATCACTCCCAAAACCAAAACATTTGAAAATCAGCAAGAACAAGCACAGTTCCACCCTGAAAAAAAGAGTGCTTTTTACCACTGGGTTTGGAATGCTCTCAAATTCTAGATTTAGTGCAGAAAAGACGAGTGAAACCTGTTGAATTTCACTGCAGGACACATGGTCTGAGAGTCTGTTCAAATCAACTGATGTTTAGCTAGAGCATTACCAGGTATTTCTCACTCTTCACAATCCATGTAGCACTTTCCCTTTATAAAAACTATTTGCCTCCTAATTGCTCATGTGCTATTAGTTCCAACCTTATGCATAACTAAATAGACCCCAAGGAGGTTTAAGTGACTTGGTAAAAACTCTGATCTTGGTAAAAACTCTTGGTAAAATCCCTTATCAGTGACAATCAGGAATCTAAAGCAAAGCACCTTATTTTCTGGCCTGTTTCTTGATGTCCATGTGGATATTTGAACAGTTTACATTGGCTCTAAAGACATTTCAGTTGATATTTGGATGAATATATAACACTGAGAGAGTCAAAAGGAAAACCATTCAAACAATGAAGAGCAGAGTTCAAAGGGAGAACCAGTAAACACTGAGGACTCAGCAGCTCCGTTCACCTGCATGAAGCCAGCACATAAAAAACAAGGTTTCAAGCCAGTTCTGGCTGCCAGAGTTGGAAACCTCAGTTCTCTGAGAGCAAAAGCAAATCAGTGGTAATTAAAGCTCCTCTGAGCACAGCTCTGACGCTTCAAAGTGCTGCTAGAGCACAGCACTGCCCAGGACCAAACCTCCCAAACCACACAGCCCCTTTGCTGGGAGAAGACCAGATCAAATAAATCTCTATTTTCCTAACCTTTGTTAGGTTGCAAGTCTCCTTTTTTGGAAGAAAACTGAACCAAGACTCCAAAGAATCAGGATGGAGCACTTGGGACAGACAGGGAACACACAGTGTCTGTTCAGGCAGATCAAGTAGTGCAACCCAAAACATCTCTGTGGGGAATGGGTCCAAAATATCTGTCTGATTTGCAGGAAGGGGGAATACTTTTAATTTACCTAATGTCTCTGCTCAGAATTCTGTATGGAAAAGAGATGTGAGTGTGTACTAGGACTGCAGTGTGGGAGAGTCACTCCTCGTGTTAAACTGAGCATGGAACTGTGATGGGTTTGCCCACGTGGCCTTTTGCTGCTCATTAGTTTGTGTTTCTCTTTATGTGATAACTTCTACACTCCCCTGTGCACTCACAGCTGTGTGTGGAAATGCTGTACATCAACCACCCAGAGTGAAACTGAATTGTTAGTGTTGTCTGACAATGTGCAAAACACTCACACCATACAAAACACAATGCCTGGTTTGCAGTGAGCTCTCATTCCTTCAGGTTTGCTCATATATGGATTTCATTCTAACAGGAAAGTTTGGTTTTGCTGAAGCTTTCTGAAGCTGCCTTCAAAGGACAAACACTCAGGCACAGAGTGGATTGTTGGGGTGTCCTGTGATTGGAGTTGGATTGATGATCCTTGTGGGTCCCTTCCAGCTCAGGAGATTCTGTGATTCTATGAACTAGCAGAAAGTAGTTCAGTTTTCTCCCTTAAATCCCCACTGAACGTGTGAGGTTGTGAGTGAATTTCACCCTCTCATCTCTCCTTTTAAACTTTTTAAGGTCAGAAACTTTGATTTTAAAGTGGGTAATTCTACAAGGTTTTTCTTCTCCTTTGTGTTTTTGATCCATTCCTCCAAGCACCTCTGATATGCATTAGGAAAAGCAAAAAAGAAACAACCCTAACTAGACCCAGCAGTGAAGGTCCTGGCAAGGCCTTCAAACCAGCCTGAATTTCAGAGCCATTCAGCACCTTCAGCTGTCCTTGAGATGAATGGTTACCCTGAGTGTGAAACAACACTGCAAACCAGAGCGGCATTTGCCAGCATACATCTAAATATAAGCTAAGTGTCTATCTTCAAGCTGCCAAGCCTGATTATTTTTGGCTGGCACACATAATATACAACCCTATGAATCACTCTATGTCATGCTAGAGGCCTGTGGTATTCTGCTGGCACAGCTTGAGAGAGAGGGGAGAGACTAACGGAGTGGTGAGTGAGGAGAGCTCGGGAGAGGGGACAGGCTCACCTGTAAGGCTGCTCCCCAGTGTGTGTCCGCAGATGCCGCGTCAGGTTTGCTGAGCGTGGGAAGATCTTACCACAGTACCTAGAGAGAGAAACCCAGAGGAACCATCAGCACAGCTCAGACCACGGATGTCACAGCACATCACTTACACCATTCACCTCACCCCGACATCTGCAATTCCCTCAACTCACTCACAGCTCCCTCCCTGTACTGAGGGTTGAGATGTGGAGGTCAAAACTCACCTCTGAATAACAGAGTACCCACTTTCTGCACCCAAAAAACCACAGTAGGAGCCACCACAAGAACCTCAAGCAGTTGCAGGTTAAACTGATAAGCAGACAGAGGTTTGTTACTCAGTACCAGAGCTCTGCTCCAAAATGAGTGCTCAGAGCTGCAATGGGTACAAAAGGACTGTGCTAGAAAAAGCTGTTTGCTCTATGCCATCTCTTAAAATTCCATCATTTTCCATGGCTGAGCCTGGATCCAGCTGAGGCTGCGCTGGCACTGGGAGCTGCCGCACGCAAGAGACTTGGCTTGGAGCGTTGGGTTTGCTTGAGAATCTCCAGATCTGCTCTCAAGGTTATTAAAAATTACAAAGCAAACAGAAGACGCTGATTTTCTACCAGACAAAACAAGCTATTTCAGAGGGAATTAGTCATCCTGATGCTCTGGTCTAATTCTGCTGCTCCTCGTTTCCCCTCCCACCCCCACGGGGATGTCTGTGTGGAGCTGCTCTGGTCTCTGCTGGTGCCCAGTGCAGCTCCCCAGCTGGGGTGGCCTCCCCCAGGGTCCCTGCACAGCCTGGGTGGGTCTGTCCCAGCTCACCTGCAGGTGTAGCGCTCCTTGCCCTTGCGCAGGATGGGGTCGGATAACGTGGGCGGTGGCGATCGGAAGTTGAAGGGATGGTGTGGAAGGGGCTGCAGGGATGTACCAGTGTCTGCCTTCATGGCTGCAAAGCTCTCCAGTTTCTCCGTCATGGTTTCGATGGCTGACATCTGCGGGACAAGGAGAGACCTCCTGTCAGAACACTCCATGGGAAGAGCAGGATCTGACGCGGGAACCACGTCCTCAGCGCTCGTAGGTTGGTCAGAGCCTGGTGCTGTGCTTGCTCTCACTCTAGGAAATTCTCTGCACTGATCCCAGCCATGAAAAACAGGTTGCCCAGAGAAGCTGTGGACGCTTCAGATTGAAATCATCTCAGAATGCAGCTGGATTCCCTTTTGGCAGGGCAGACACTGACACAAGACACTGTGGTCTCTGTTGGAGGTAGAACTCATCACCCAAACCCTCCTCTCAGGCTCAAATCAACGTCTTGGGAAGCAGGGAGGTCTGATGGTTCCTACAGCATCCTCTGCCCTCACAGGGGCTCAGAGGGACAGGGAAGAGAGTGGTGGACATGACTCCAGGGCAGTGGGGACAGAGGTTTTGGGCAGGAGGCAGAAGAATCCTGGTCACACTGGAGTGGGAGGATGTTCAATGGGTGCTCAGGGAGCTGGGAGAGGAGAGGCTGAGGCTGGACAGGTGAAGAGGGAGCAGCTGGGGAAGAGGAGGAGTTAGGATGGAGTGAGTCCACAGAGAGTTTGCC
>NW_008676751.1:7132-7698 GCF_000695815.1 Acanthisitta chloris | reverse complement strand
TTCACCAGCCAGTGAAGGTGATGGAAGGATGGATGGGAGGTGGCTGAGCTTCCTGGAGGGAAAGGGGACTCCAGCCAAAACCCTGGAAGTGAGCTGTGGCTGGGGGGGTTAGGGACAGGAGGACCAACACCTCCACATCCCACTTGGATGGGAGCAGCTGGCATGCAGGCCTGGAGATGGGACAGTGAGTAAAACCTTCCTGGGTGCCTCTCTCAGCTTTGGTTTGTCTGACTTGGCAATGTCCCTGTGCTCACAGACACTGGATTAAATACCACAGCAGAAAAGGGAGAAGATAGAGAAGGGGAAAGCAAGAAAGGAAAGAGAAAAGTCAACCTGTATGCACTTGGATGGGAGCAGCTGGCATGCAGGCCTGGAGATGGGACAGTGAGTAAAACCTTCCTGGGTGCCTCTCTCAGCTTTGGTTTGTCTGACTTGGCAATGTCCCTGTGCTCACAGACACTGGATTAAATACCACAGCAGAAAAGGGAGAAGATAGAGAAGGGGAAAGCAAGAAAGGAAAGAGAAAAGTCAACCTGTATGCAAAAAAAAACCCCAATAAGAGGATC
>NW_008676751.1:2777-7107 GCF_000695815.1 Acanthisitta chloris | reverse complement strand
GATCTGCATTAAAATTCCCCCCCAAGAAAAGCCCTTTTGCTTTCATCAGAGCAGGAAGCCCAAACCCAGGGGAGCAGTGCAGCTTGAGAGATGACACTGACATCTCCAGTGTCCAGTTTTGTGCACTCCTAAGAGCAGTTTCAAGATACCAAGAGCAGAAAAGAGGGATCACCCAGACAAGGCAGCAGTGAAGCTGCCTCTGGCAGGAGCCCCGGGGAGGAGCGGAAGGCAGGAGGAAGCCATACATCACAACGAGATGCTCTATTGTACAGGAAGGGCTGACCTTTTGCACGTTTACACTTTATTAAACTGGGCCTGGGCGGGGGCAGAGGGGGAAGAGAGCCAAGATATTGTTTAAAAATATAGGACTATATAAAAAAAGTTGTCTTAATCACCCAAGGATCCATTGTGGAAGGCTGACAGCCATTCATAAGCCGTAAAAAAAGAGGAGTAGTAACCCCCATTTCCCAATAATAGATCCACAGCCCCTTGGTTGGAGGCTCCAGCCCATGATAAATAGTAAGTAATACTTAGCTGCAGCCCTTGAAAGGTTATGTGATCACTCACAGCACTAGCTCTGCCCCAGCTGCCAGTCATGTAACAAAACCAGCGCGTTAAAATGCTCTCCGGATCTCTGGGAGCCGCGGGCTCAGCCCTGAGCAGGGTACCTGGAGCTCTCCTTTGTTGTGCCCTGTTCTTTAGGCACTTAGTCAGAGATGTTTGCTGGCTCGAGAGCTGCAGGCTGGTTTTAAAATTCTAAGCACCGGCCACGGCCTCTCCAGTGGCAAAGGCACTTTGCTATTTAGGGAGTAACTGCCTGGTTAGAATCAAAAGGAAAGGGAAAAGAAAAGAAACTTAACAGGTGAGAAAAGGCTTTCCATTAAGTTATCAAAAAGTTACACCAGTTATTTATGTTGTCCAGAGTTTCGTTTGGAATAGACAATGGGAGAAAACTCCCTGAGAGCAGAGGAACTTCTGTCAGTCACTGGCTGAGAAAGAAGAGACGGCTGAAATTCTTTTTGAGAGAGAATAAATGCTTTAGTCACATCTTCTGCCTTCATCACCTCCGCCCAGGGTGCTCAGTGAGAGCTGAGAGTCAGTCACAGAGGAAAAGGCTGAGACCAGAGGTGTGTTTGGAGTGAGAGGCCCAGGTAGAGAGTGTGACTGACTGACCCAGTACAGGAATGTTGGTCCGAATGAAGAAGACAGGAGCAGGAACCCTGAAAATATGATTTCTCAGGAAAAGATCCAGGATCCTCTCCAAGGAAGTGGTCATGGCCTCAAGCCTGTCACAGTTCAAGCAGCATCTGGACGATGCTCTCAGGCACCTGGTGGATTCCTGGGGCTCTCCTGAGTGGGGCAAGGAGCTGGGCTCGATCCTTGTGGGTCCCTTCCAGCCCAGGATGTTCTCTGATAATATTGGATGGGGATCTGGTAGTAAAGACCTCACCTATTCTGGAACAACTCTGCCTTCCTTCCCTGCATTAGCAGCACCTGACTGCAGCATGGGAACGGCGACTGCAGACCGAGTGATCTGCACCCACTTCAGTGCAAATCAGTTACCAGGAAGTTTTGGGCTTGAGTGATTGTAAATTTTGGGCTATTCTGTGTGATAAGCTATTAGAGATAACCAGACCTTCCACGTCTTTTCATTGCCATGGGAAGAGGACGTGGTCAGGATTTCAGGAACAATGTTAACAACCTTCCACCCAAAGTTTCTCCTGCTCAGGGTCTGTGTGTTCCTCATCGTCTCGTTGGGTTGCTTTGCCACGCTGGCTCCTCCCTGCTATCAGATTCTTTACAGGCAGATATCCCCACTATTCTAACTCACACAAACACAGGATGTTCCTGGCCAGCCTGTCACCATTATCCAGCCTGGATGAAGGAAAAATCAGGGGAAGTTATTAACCAAACTCTGAGGCTGGTGTGAAACAATGAGGGAACTAAGTTTAGCTGTGAAAGCAACCAGGATCCAGCTTTCACAAACCTGTGAGTTATTTATCTAAGGTGGGAAACATTATCAGGGCAGAACAATGCATGTGAATGTAAAGGAGAGCACAATAAGGACCGGGGCACTGGGATCTCAGCCTGGGCACAGCAGGAGGGATGGGGATCGGTGGTGACTGTCCCTTGCCTTTGGAGCAGGCACAGCTGAACCCACTGCCTGGCACTTCCACACATCCTGGTTACACCAAGCAGGTATAAAATGCTGCTGCTTTGGTGCTGTTCTTCTGGCAATGCTAAAGAAACAGCAGGGCACAATTACCACCGTGAACTAAGAGAATCTGAAAGTAAACCATGGAAAAGTGCAGAGTTTCAGGCCCTTGGATGAGGAGGAATCTGATCCCAGTGATCCCAGTGCCCTGTCTGTGCCAGCTCCATCTCAGTCAACACAAGACAATGTCACTCCTTTACCTGGGGGTGAAAAAGCAGCGGGGAGGGTCGCAGGTACTTCTCCTTTAGGGCACCCACAGGGTCTGTCACCTTCCGCTTCTCCACCCTGCTGGACAACAACACAGAGGGTTACATACCTCACAGGCAGCAGCGACACAGCCAAACCACCCCCAGAGTGTTCAAACTGCACACAGGAGGTTAATCCTCCCACTGACACAGATGCCTTCCTCCCCCTTCTGCTGGAGACTACAAATTCTGACCCACAGTTACCCTGCAGAAGGCACTGGAAACAGTCTGAAGGTGGATCTCCTCCTTTGAGCAGTGTGTTTTAGACATCAGAGTGACAAGGAAGAAAACATTTTGCTCTTACTCTGCTGCAGTGGTTTATAAGCCTCTGCTGTTGTGAAAGGTCAGGAAAACCCTACATTTACAGCAAAAACAGTGTCTGGGAGAAGCTCTGGAGCCACAGCAGGCAGTCCCTGCATGGAAAAAGATTGTCCTTGAGCGTCTGTGTTTATCTGAAGAGCTAACACTGGGCCAGGCTGTGCAGCCCCAAGCGTGCTGGAATCATTAGGTGTTTCATATTTGTTTCCTCCCTCACAGCTGAGAGATAATTTGTGTCGAGTTCCTTTGGCAAATATGTATGGACAACAATTTCAAAAGTGAGGGACTAGTGGGAGAGTTCTGAAGTGACTTAGAGACCCAAATTCTTTGGCTGTTACCTGGTCCCATTCAAATATTCCACGTTTAAGCACCTGACATGCAGAAATGACCCTAAGATGAGGCTCCTGCTTTTGAAAATGTCACTTTGCTTCCACAAAATATTCGACTTGGAGGGAAACCCACAGTGTGGAACCACCAAAAAGAGAAATTGGAATGTCCTCTAAGGGAAAAAAAGTGTTATGGAAGTAACTCCAACAAACGCAGCTGCATCTTAAAATGACTGGAATCGAGTCCATCCAGCTAAACCAGCAGAAATCCAAGAGTAAGAGCAATTTTAACTACATTAGTCCAACATAAATGAGAGCAAATTATTTTGCTGCATTTCAGCTGATTGGTGCATGGGTCAAATTACCAAAGAGGTTAAATAATTGCCCTGCAGAATGCAGTCAGAACTGTACTTAATCTGCATTTCATTCTCCTTGGGTAAAGGCAAGGGAAGAGTTGGATTGGAAATGCTGTTGGAATTACAGGGCTTTGGAAGGTACATGCTGTTAGGGTACGAGTTGTCAAGAAAACAACAATTTGTAAAGGAATACACGACAAGTTTCTCCCTGAGACCCACAATGTGCACAGCTCTGCTCTCTGTGAGGTGCTGGATCAGCTGTGATGCCCAAGGGAACATCCCTGACCCTGGCAGAGGTGTCTGGAGAGAACTCTGCCTGCTCTACACACGCAAAACTTGGTGAAGTGACAGCATTTCACCAGCTTTGCCATCTCCCAGCGTGGGGAGTGAGAGCACAACCACGTCCAACATCCCCATCAGAGCCGAATTCCGAGTGCCCAGAGGATTAAACGATCTCTCAGCCAGTGCCTGAGAACGTCACCTCCACAGCCCCAGCTGAGAGCTGCCCCGTTTCAGCCTGTCTGGCTGCATTAAATTATATCACCAGGAGAAAATGTCAAGGATTTAAGTGGCCTTTGGGAGAAAAATGAAGGAGCCAAATGATGTGAGAGAGTCTGATAAAGAGAAGTTTAGAAACAAAATATTTCCATATTTTTCAGGCTGGGACTTGGCCGCTCTTGGCTGTTTGGCTCATGACATCAGGAGTCTGATCCACGAGCCACCCCACCACTGGCTTTCTATTTTAACAGATTACTAAAAGTACATGCACCCCACGGAATGCAGCAAACGACGTCCCCATCCCTCACTTCCATCTGTCTTCTGGACCTTCATGGCTTTCCTGGGGCTGCTGTTTTAACTGGCAGTGGCTTT
>NW_008676751.1:0-2753 GCF_000695815.1 Acanthisitta chloris | reverse complement strand
AGAATGCCCAGAGGTGGCAGGATCCTACAGGAATGCTTTTGCTGTTCTAGCCCACTTCGGGATTTTTAATTTTTTTTTCCAGGACTTTTTACAACAGCACGTCCAGGACTGTTCACATCCTGACTGACCTGTGCAGGAGGAGATGCCCATGGTGGGTCCCAGACAGGACACAGCACCTCCTGGGCTGGGCTGGAGCCTCACAGATGGCACAGCAGGAGCGCACGGAGCTGTGAGCTGGCACAGGGAGAGGCTCCTGTGTGCCAGCCAGCACCGAGGGCTCACTAATCCCACCCCAGCTGACAGCTCCTTGGCCTGGCAGCACACTGACATCACTTTTTCCCACAGTTATCAGCTGCGCCGCGGTGACATCGGTGCTGTCCTGGTGTTGTTTGCAGCCCTTGGAATGCTCAGGTGACCCATCCTGGTGCTGACACCATCGCTCTGTGGTGGCTCTGAGGCTTTCCAGCACCAGGAGCTCCTTCCAGCAGGCTGGATACAGTGAGGATCACACACAGTTCACATCCAGCACGAGGAACGCAAGGACAAACCATTCACCTCCAGGAGTCGGTTGGACACTGACTCCAGGAGCCTTCCCGGATCAACACACATCTCTGAGTGGATGTTGTGAAGCATTTAGACATGTTAATGTCTAAATTAACATTAATTAAGATTTAGACGTGGCTAAACTGAATTAGTTCAGGACACCACTTTTCACTGGACTTTGCTAGAACCAAACATGCCACGTCCACCTCATCCGTGGCAGGAGGATACCAAGGGCAGTGCCAGTGCCCAGATGGGTAACACACAAATTTACTGCTACCCTCACCATAAATTTCCTTTAGAAACAGGTTTTGTTAAAAAGCTCTCAAACAACAAACGACTCAAGTCTTCCCTTTGCACCTCCTTCTGAATTGATTCCTTCTGGAAGTTTAACTGGCACTCAGATAACTTCACCCAGTCTGCTCCTCAGCTCACTCCAGGCATGACGTAACGCATCAGGCCCTCCTCAGAAACCATCTGCTCAAGTGACACTAGAAAACCCTTGTTATCTCCCAAGAAAGATAAGTCTGCAAGAAATGTATCTGGGAGAGATCCGGAGAGTAACACACTACCATGTGTTTCCACAGTACTTGTTACTCCAAGAGTAACAAGTTTCGCAGGCTGAGGCTACAGCAGCTCCTCCGAGCTGAAAAGCCTCTTCAGAAAAAGCATAAGAAAGAAAAAGGGGTGGGAGGAAGAAAGGTGAAGTGGCTCACAAAAGGCCATCGAGCCAGTCAGTGGGAGAGCTGCATTTCCAGGCTCCCAGGGCTCCTGACTCATTCCCAAGCCATGAGAGCCCAGCTGAACTCTGCATTCTTATCGAATCAAACCTCTGGAATTTCCCCAGCAGAAGTGCCATCTTAGCGATGGCTCGTGGGAGAGTCCTTAAATAGGTCAAGTTTCTTCTTTATCAAAACAAGGATGTGTTCTTTACACATCGATTACCAGAGCTCCTGGCAATTACTCAGCCCTTTCCATTCAGGAAATTCAGTGTGTTGAGAAGTACAAACACCCACAGCAGACGTTCACTGCCCTTTCCAAACAACCTCCATCCCCACCTGCCTCAAGGTGTGATGGCAGCTAGAAAATGAGCTCATTAGAGAAAGGCTTAAGGCAGGGTATGTTAATACCTGTAGATGGGGTCCATGAAAAAGGGCGATGGCTTAGCGTAGTGCAGGGATGGCTGCTGAGGCAGCTGAGACTGGGAAATCTTGGGTAAGACTTCACTTGCCAGCAGCTTCCTCTCCCCGTAGATGTGGTTTTTCCGTGGCTCTCTTCCCCCGTTCTGGCTGGCTCGGATGCGGTTGCCAATGCTCAGATCCAGTGGCTGTTCCTCCCCTGAGGTCGGGGCTGGCAGGACCTTGGGTGGGGGAAGGATTGGCTTAATCTCTTTTGGCTTGGTGGTGAGATCGAAGGGTGACTCCGAGCTGGTGCTGCCGACTTTGTGGAGGTCCCTGGGTGACTTTGGTTCTGCCTTGACCAGCAAGTTGTGATTGAGGGTTCGCTCCGTGAAAGGGTAGAGGGAATGTGGGAAGTTGGGAAGGAACTGAAAAGGGAACATGGAATGATAGGGGAGCGACCCCATCTTTTTCTCCTGCATCCCCATAAAGCCAGGCCCAAAATACTTCTCTGCGATGGAGGCGATAGCTTTAATAGAGTCATTAGCTGCCCCCGTGGTGGGCAGCAGGTGCTCCTCGGGGGGAGGAAAGAAGGAATGCTGAGAATAGAAGAGAGGGATCTCGCTCGTGGTGTTGGTGGAGCTCGCAGACACAGAGCTGCTGACAAAGTCTGGCTTGGGCTCCATTTGTTTGCTCTTGTCTTTCGTTTTGTCCCTGTCACTCTCCGCATCACTGTCCAGGTCGGAGCCGGTGCCAGTAGTGGTGTCCAGGTCTGTGCCTGTGGTTGTATTGACATCCTCAAAGTCACTGCCATCGGACATGTCACTGTTCCTGGCTTTTAGCTTCTCCAGGTAGGAGTTTTCCAGGTTGCTTTCACATTTCTCCTCCCCTGGAGGGGCCTGGGTGCTGTTGCTCACTGCAGAGATCAGCGGAAGCGCTGGGTTCCCGAGGGGGCTGGGGAGCTTCGTGTCCGGAGTGTGGTTGAGGGGACTTTTGAGCAGTTGTGTGGGGGGTAACAAGGGGGGCCTGGGGTACAGAGAGGGTGGGAAAATCCCTGGGAATCCTGGCGTGAGGGCGGGAAAGGCCGGGGGGGCA
>NW_008676750.1:0-2855 GCF_000695815.1 Acanthisitta chloris | reverse complement strand
TTGGGGGCGGATTTGGGGTGGAATTTGGGTTTTTTTAATGGATTTTGGGGCCGTTTGGGAGTGATTTTGGTGTCCCCCCCCGACCTTCAGCCTCGCTGCCGTCGCTGTCGTCGGAGCTGAGCTCCAGATCCTCCTCCAGGTCGTGGATTCGCAGAGCTCCTCCCTTGGCCCCCCCTGGGCCCTTCCTCCCTTTCTCCTTGTCCTCCTCCTCCTCGTCCTGGTCCCGCAGCCGACGTTGCTGCATGATGCTGAAGTGGTTCAGCACCTTGTTCCTCCTGGGGAGACCACAGGGGGGTCAGAGGGGTCTGGGACGGGGTCTGGGCTGTCCCCCCCGGATTTTTGGGGTACCTCTCCCACTCCTCCTCAGCCTCCTCGGCCGTCAGGGTCCTGTGCCTGGCCAGGGGGGTGAAGTTGTACCAGCTCCTCACGGGAAAGGCCTCGAAGGCTCCGTCGGGGCACTGAGTGAAGATGTAGTAAGAAGCGTTTTCTGTCACTCCTCCTTTCTTCACCCCACGGAATCTGGGAATGGGGGGAAAGAACAGCCCAAAAAACAGACTCAGCACCACTGGAAATCCTTTAGCCCATCCCAACCCTATTCCCATCCCATCCTGTTCCCAGTCCCATCCTCATCTCATTCCCATTTCTGGTCCTATTCCCATCCGAATCCTTATCCCATCCAACCTCCAACCTCTTTTCCATGCCCATCCCACTATCTCATTCCCTCCCCATTCCCACTCACTTCCTCCCCCTTCCCGTTGACCCTGAGGATCCAGGACCACAATCCCCAGAGGATTATCCCATTTCCTCTGCCTTATCCCTCCCCATTCCCACTCACTTCCTTCCCCCTTCCCACTGACCCTGAGGATCCAGGACCATAATTCCCACAGGATTATCCCTTGTTCCCTCTGCCTCATCCCTCCCCATTCCCACTCACTTCCTTCCCCTTCCTGTTGACCCTGAGGACCCAGGACCACAATTCCCACAGGATTATCCCATTTCCTCTGCCTTATCCCTCCCCATTCCCACTCACTTCCTTCCCCCCTTCCCGTTGACCCTGAGGATCCAGGGCTGTTCCTCGGGGCGAAATTCCCGGAGGATTATCCCATGTTTCCTTCTCCTCGCCTCCTCCCTCAGGCGCCGATGGAATTCGCTCCCTGCTCCCGACTCCGGCAGCTCCTCCTCGGCATAGATCCTCTTATTGCTCAGATCCCTCTCCATCCGTGCCTGGAACGGGATCAGGATTGGTATTGGGATGGATCCAGGGCTGGGAACGACTCCTGACAGCCCCAGATGATCCAATCCCAACCCCAGATCACAAAATTCCCAACCGAAATCCCAAATCTTCCTTCATATGTGCATGGAGAGGGGACTGGGAGTGGATCCCAGTCCGGGAATGGCTCCTTGGGACTTCAAATCCTGGAATTCTTATCCCACTGGCTGCAAGGAACACCATTCCCACACCTCCAAATCCCAACATTCCCAACCCCAATCCCAGAAAGGATAGAGCAGCACTGGATCCCAGAACATCCCCTGGATCCAGATCCATCACCACCAATCCCAACATTCCCACGGGGATGGAGCAGCATTGGATGCCAGCACATCCCCTGGATCCAGATCCATCACCACCAATCCCAACATTCCCACGGGGATGGAGCAGCATTGGATGCCAGAACATCCCCTGGATCCAGATCCATCATCAATCCCAACATTCCCATAGGGATGGAGCAGCACTGGATTCCAGAACATCCCCTGGATCCAGATCCATCACCACCAATCCCAACATTCCCACGGGGATGGAGCAGCATTGGATGCCAGAACATCCCCTGGATCCAGATCCATCACCAATCCCAACATTCCCATGGGAGCAGAGCAGCACTGGATTCCAGAACATCCCCTGGATCCAGATCCATCACAAATCCCAAGACACCCATGGGGATGCAGCAGCACTGGATCCCAGAACATCCCCTGGATCCAGATCCAAAGGCTCAGGTTGGCTCCAGAGGCTCTGGGATCAGGATCAGGATCAGATCCAGGACCACCAATCCCAACATTCCCATGGGGATGGAGCAGCACTGGAGCCCAGAACAACATCCCCTGGATCCAGATCCATCACAAATCCCAAGACACCCATGGGGATGCAGCAGCACTGGATCCCAGAACATCCCCTGGATCCAGATCCAAAGGCTCAGGTTGGCTCCAGAGGCTCTGGGATCAGGATCAGGATCAGATCCAGGACCACCAATCCCAACATTCCCATGGGGATGGAGCAGCACTGGAGCCCAGAACATCCCCTGGATCCAGAGCCAAAGGCTCAGGTTGGCTCCAGAGGCTCTGGGATCAGGATCAGGATCAGATCCAGGACCACCAATCCCTGCATTCCCACGGGGATGGAGCAGCACTGGAGCCCAGAACATCCCCTGGATCCAGAGCCAAAGGCTCAGGTTGGCTCCAGAGGCTCTGGGATCAGGATCAGGATCAGATCCAGGACCACCAATCCCAACATTCCCATGGGGATGGAGCAATGTTGGATCCCAGAACATCCCCTGGATCCAGATCCAAAGGCTCAGGTTGGCTCCAGGGGCTCTGGGATCGGGATCAGATCCAGGACCACCGATCCCAACGTTCCCACCTGCCAAGGGATACCAACATTCCCGGGACCTCACCTGGCTCCAGGTGCTGAAGGTGACTCTGTCCCCACTGTTGAAGGCCATGATGTTGTACCTTTTGGAGGTGTTCCTGGAGGGGCACAGCAGGTCAGGGACCCCCAAAAAATCACCCACAGAACCCCCAAAATCCCCTGGGAACCCCCAATGCCCACCCAGGGACCCCCTAAACCTCACCTGGGACCCCCCAAA
>NW_008676749.1:10996-12147 GCF_000695815.1 Acanthisitta chloris | reverse complement strand
GCAGGGTCTCATATACAAAGCACAAACTTAGTTTTTGGTCTTCTCCGCCATACCCTGGCCAGGTGGGCTCCAAGGAGGGACTGGGACAATGTGCACTGGGCTGGTCCTGAGCTGACCCCAGGGGAACGGCGCCTGCGCTGATGCTCTGGGAATCATCAGCATCTGAAAGGGTTTATTTCCAAGTGAGGTTGGGGATAGTGGGGTGCCAACAGCCCCCTGAGCAGGACAGGAGGTGGTAGCCAGCTCCAGGGGCACCTGCTCAGCAGGACCTGCTGACACTGCCAGTCCTCAGCATGGATGGAGAGGGGTGTTTGCCATCTTAATTGCTGCCACTGTTGTAGACAGAGGTAAGTGGGGAGAGGAGTGGGGCAAGGCTGGTGCCACACAGGACAGCTGGGCCCTGTGGATTCAGGAGGGCCACCACGTGCTGCTGCAGCACAGGCTGGTGTGGGGACTGCCCCAGGACCCTCTGGCCCATCTCACTGCCAATCCAAAGCCTGGCTCACCCAGGGGCTGTAGCAACCCCGGCTCAGGCTCCAGGCATCCCCAGGACATGCAGTCAGCTTGGCCAAGGCAAACTCTGTATGATTCTTTTTTTTCTCTTTTTTTTTTTTTTTTTTTGGGAAAAAACCACAACCCCTAGCTTTGTTTTTTTTGGTGTTTTTATGATTCCGGTGCGGTTCCCGCCTGTCTGACCATGTGTGGACCTTGTAACATTGGCAATAAACCATTAAAAGTGACTTTCCCATGAGCCCTGCCCTTCCCAGCTCTTTGTCCTGGGCATGTGTGTGTAGTAGCGGGGATGCTGGTGGTTCTCCCGGGTAAAGGATCTGGAGCACCCAGGGATTTATCCAGATGTCAGGATGAGCTCACCCACCTCCACGCGGTATGTCCTGGAGGGCTAGGGGTGCTCCAGCCTTGCTCACGGGGAGCAGACCCTGAGCCTGGGATGGGAGGCTGCTGCTCACCACGAGGGGTGGCCAGGATTGGGGCTAGTACCTCAGCACTGCAGGGATTTTGTGTGGCTGCCTTTCACCCCAGCACAGCCCAGCACAAAGCACATGCTGTCTCCAGCTGCTGTGTGTTGTGGCTTTAATAGGATTGATTTTAATTTTTTTAATATACATATCTATGTATTTAAATATATTTCT
>NW_008676749.1:5925-10864 GCF_000695815.1 Acanthisitta chloris | reverse complement strand
AGACAGGAGCCACCCATCTCACACTGATACGGAGCCATACAGCAAGACAGTCTCGGAAAGGAGCATCGAAGGGGTCTCAGGGACAGGCACGAACTGTCCCCTAGACAAAGGGCTTCCATCCCAGTGTTGTGCATCATCCCTGCCTGCAAACACAGCACAGGCAGCCAGGATTCTCAGTGCTCCTGCTTGAGCAGGGGTGTGGGACCAGATCTCCAGAGGTCCCTTCAACTGCAACCATGCTGTGGCTCTGAGACCCTGGGGCTGCCCCAGCTACTTCCGATCATAGAATCACAGAATCATAGAATGTTAAGGGGTTGGAATTGACCTTAAAGATCATCTAGTCCCAAATCTCCTTCCATGGGCAAAGACACCTCCCACTAGATCAGGTTGCTCATGGCTGATGCCATCCTCCTCCTCATGCCTCTGGCAGGATGGGGTCTCCAGGTGGGAGGTGCCCTCAACTAGCCCAAGCTTGGTGTGAAACAGAGACAGGAACAAGGAAGCTTCCTGAACTTGATCCTGTCTGTGCACACGTGAGCTCCTGAGCAGAGCAAACAAAGGCTGGTGCCACAAAAGTCATCTGTACCTCTGCTCTGCTTGCCCTGCAACACCCCCACCCTGAGCAAGGGACATGCTCCCACCAGGGGCAGCCTTGGACAAAGCCTGCCTTTCCCTTCAAAGGGGCAAGTCATCTCAGTCCCCACAGCCACTGCAGTGCCCCATGCCGTCAAGGCCAGGCCCTGCTCTTCACTCACCACTAAGCTCACTAGACGTCCTGCTGGCTTTGGACAGACTTACAGGAAAAGTAAACTCCCAAAGACTCACACATAACCTGATTCACAGTGAAACAGAGAAGGAGGAAGGACAAAACACAGAATTCCTCCATGAAGGTTACAGTGAAGGGCCAAGACCCATGACATGTGAAAAGGGTACCCTGCATTCAGGCTTCTCCAACAGGTCCTCTTCTCCCACAGAGAAATCTTCTCTGGGTAGAAAGAGGAATTTGTGCATTTGTTGGGGATTTCTGGATGCTGGGCAGACCTCTGCGCTCATGCAAATGTGAAGTATCAGAGATCTGATGTGTTGCAGTTGGGAGGGGCAGTCAGGTGGAGGAGACAGCACCCCATCAGTACTGGTCATGCTGTATCCCTGCTCCTGTGGCCAGGCAACAGTGCCAAGGACCACTCAGAACTCTGCTCATAGAAACGTGGGAGCCCTGCCCTGGGTCTAAGAGTACCAGTGTATCTTGCTTGAGGAAGATGGTGGTGCCTTGCTTAGGTGGCCATAGCCAACTGAGAAACTTCTCTCTGCAGTCCAGCTGCTAGTGGGAGATGAAGAGCAACAGCAAGGAAAGCAAAAACCAGAGAAAAAGGGGAGAGAAAACAGGACCAAGAGACAGGGCAGTGCCATACCAGCAGGGACGTGGTGAGAAAGGCTCCTGCGGAGCAATGTAGAGGGGTTTGCAGGAACCTGCAGAATTCTTCAGGTCCACAAACACCAGTTCTGTGTGCTCAGGGGAGCTACAAGCTGGAGGGGATCCCTGAACTCCTCTTGAGCACCACGTTGTGACTAGTGTTACCAGTGTGACCACACACCCCAACATAATTGTCAGGAATAAAGGGACAATATGAGAGGGAAGGCCAAGGGCTGAAGGAGACATGTGGGTTTGCAATCCATGAAGACTCAGGAGAAGAGAGGAGCAGGACACCTCACCTCCCTAAAGGTAGCCATGTGTGTGGGATGAGATGGGGTGGAAAAGCAAGCTTGGAGGGCACTGCTGAATGGATGCCTCCATTGGCACTATAAACTAGCTCTGGCCTGTGCTGGCCCTCTCTGAAAATGTGTCTGGCAGCAGGGTGGAAAGTTGAGCACCAGGAAGGAAGGGGACGTGGTCTCTTATGAATGCTCTGGCTAAGGTTTTACACAGACACATCTGTGATGCCTAAGGGACACAGGAGTGGGAAGACCATTGGAAAGCCTTCTGCCCCAAACTGCTCCACAACATGCTCTGCACACATCAGATGCCCAGCATCCTCCAGCTATGCCAGGCAAGGTCTGGCTTGAAAATAAAGAATAATGATATAGAAAATAAACCCTAGGGTTTTTTTTTTGTAAGATGAAGAGAAGAATTGGTTTCTTCATGCTTCTGAACAAAGCTCAGAGCAGCAGCATAGTTGTTTTAAAGCTATCATTCCCAGGTCACCTGTAGGGAGGGACTGGCATGGTGTGGCACTGAGGGGAAGGACATGGTGACCTCTCCATTAGAACGCACAAAGGTGCAATGAGCTGGGATCACAGCTACTGCTTCCTACCATGAGCTTGGAGCAAATGGCCTTCCTGGCCTCTTGCCTCAGAGCAGCTCCAGTAAATGCCTGGAGCCTTAGCAGCCCTGGCCTCCCTGGCCAAAGTGCAAGGGGGAGAGAAAGGTGAGACACATGTTCCCTCATGCAGAAGTGTTAAGAGAAACAGAGCGTAAAAGGAGAGGAGAGGGAGCACGGGACAGACACACATGCTCTTGACTGGCCCTTTCAAATGCTTTCCAATCACAAAAGCATCTGCATCCCCATTCACCACGGCTGAACTATCAGGAGAAGTTTTTCTGGAGGTGAGGAGGGTCTGGTGTCACGGCCCCTGGACACAGAGGGGCTGTTCAGCAAAGGTTACCTCCTGCCACCCACCTGCACTCATGCATTACATCCTGACCAGCTCTTTTAAGTGTTTTTTTTTTGTCTACCCTGAGCAGTTTCCTCAAATGAAGGTGCTTTTCCTGGTGGGGGGAGAGGGTGGGACTGGGACAGGGCAGCAGGGACCTGGCAGTCAGCACTCGTTTGCTCTTTCTGGAAAGAAGATTTCACGGCATCGCTGGACCGTGTCCTGGGGGGACTGGACACTGTGTCCCACTGTGCGCGGATCATCATAGATTTCATAATCGTTCCCTCCCTGCAGGGGAATACAAAATAGGGACAGCATTAGCAGAGGCTCGTGAGAACAACCTCATCCTTGAATGCACATTTTGCTCTGCCCCATGGGGAGCTGGGGTGGGAGCCAGTGGCTGGGAGGCAGGAACCTGCTGGGATGGAGCTGTCAGGGCTTTGCTGGTCCAGAGGGGCAGGAGACACTGGATTGGCAGCACTACTCCCTCCTTCTTGCCTCTCCTCATCTGTGCCAGGGGAGGAGTGTAGACAGGATGGGGAAGGTCCCAGACCAGCAAAACTTGTCCAGGAGTCTGGAGTTAGCCCCTGCCTTGCCCTGCCTGTGGAGGAGTTAGCAGAAGGTGGGGTGGGAACATTTGGGGAGCAGAGGTTGCCAGCATCTGGAAAGAGCTGAGTGGATGAGCAAGCTGGTCTACAGCAGCAAGGATGCATTATCCTCCACTTCTCTAAAGGGAAGGTAAAGCTGTTCCTGCTGTTGAGAAGTCCTCTCCTGAGTCCTGATGGCTTGTGTTTTGGACCCTGCAGGCCACAGGAGTGGCAGTTGCCCTCCTGAGGGTGCTGGAGGAAGGAAAGTAATGATGAGGTGGACCTGCTTCCCAGCACAGTGAATTCAAGGTGATTTCCCCATGCCCCAGTGGGCCTGCTGCCATCATGAGACCATCATAAACCCACACCACAGGAGAGCATCTCCCCACATTACACTGCTAAAGGTCTGTGGTGGCACCGGCACGACTCAGGCCACAGGACCCATGATGGAACAGCTCCATGCAGGAGAGAAAGAAGCCATGTGTGGGGCAAGTGTGGCATACTCACAGGGGTTGTCTCGTTTCCAAAGAAGTGGATGGTGTCAAATCTCTCATCATCGAGCACATTGAGGCAGTAGCGCTTGTCCCAGCCCTCTGGGAAGACGTCAAAGCTGATCATGCCACCTGCCAGCAGAAAGGAGAGCATCGGGCAACACCGTTGGGAGCTGGCAGTGTGTCCCTCCAGCCTGGGGTGGGCAGGAGGATGGGAGGGGGCTGGATGTCTGTGGGGAGCCCCCACTCCAAACAACAGCCACAAACACCAGCTCTGCCCTGGTGTTCCTCTTGGCATGTGGTTAGGATAGTGGCAGATGCTGTTCCTATGACAACAGGCTGCAGCGACATCAGCATGCCTGGGGTGCCATTAGCACAGCTTCCCTGCAGGCAAGCAGGAACCAGCAGGTTCCTCTCAAAAGAGGCATCTGTTAGAGGAGATTTGGGGTCACACCTTACAGATAGCACCAGCACATTCTGTGTCCCAACAAGGGGCAATGACCTTGGAGACTGGCACGAAGCTCTCTCCTAGGCTCATGCCTAGACATCGCTGGCCCATCTTAAACCACTGCTCTGATGCTCCTTCACCCTGCAGGGACTGGGAGCTCCTGGACACTGTCTCTGCACACTGATCAAGGATCAAGGACTTTGCCATAGCGGTACCACGAACACATCGACATAACTGGGGCATGACCCTGGCCTGTCATCTCTTGACACGAGTGAAGTGAGGGTTGCCAACATCTGGAGAGGCACCAAGTCAGATGTGGCAAACACAGTGGTAAGGGAGCTTTCTCAGAGGGCGTGCATACGGTCATGGACACCCACAGCCACCAAAGGTTAACAAAATTCCCAGCCCTTGCTCTTAGATCAGGCAGAGTTTAACCCAGTACTTTGCTGCCTTTTGGGGGCGCTTGGAAACAGCACCTTCCCCATCCTCTGAAGTTGCTCTGCTGTGGAGAGAGACCTTTGTCCCAGCACCAAGACAGGTGACTTGTTCCTCCTAAAATAAAGCCTATGACTTAGGGCACTTTTATATTTAGGTTTTGCTCAGAGGCAGAGGAATGGGGATTTGAGCTGGGATGTGCGTCCTTCTGCCAGTTCAGGTCTCTGCTTCTCTTCTCCAGACAATCTAATGGAGTACCCAGCAGAAATCCTGGAGTTTCATGCTCTCCCCCATAAATAATCCTACCTTTCTAAGGAAGTAGAATA
>NW_008676749.1:0-5915 GCF_000695815.1 Acanthisitta chloris | reverse complement strand
TGCTGAGGAAAGGCACCAATCTCCTGGACTATTCAAAAGTGCAAGTCCTGATGCCGTGCTCCTCCCCTCTCTGCATGTTTGGAGTGTCCTGTAGATTTAGACATCCTGAACCAACCCCCCCCTTGGAGCCTGAGAAGCTGGGGATGGAGCCTGTGTGTCCAGGCTGTCCTTGGAGCGGAAGAACTAGACAGGATTCCCTCAGACAGGACACTGTGACATGGACAGGAGAAAGTGCCCTGTGAGCTCAGGGATGGGGATGCCCTTAAGCTTGCAGGAGGATCCAGCATCAGAGCAGGAGCTATACTTGGCTGATATCATTAAATCCTTCCTGGGTTTGCATCCAAAGCCATTTACCTGTGAAAAACACTGCCTTTTGCTGCATTCTAGCCTTCGAAACAGAGCTGGGCAGCAAGAAGGGGCTCCTGATGCCAGTTGGAGCAGGTAGGAAATCAAAGGGAGAAAAGGTGGTGTGGAGAGCCAGCACTGCCCCTTGCCTAGGTAGAACAGGGGTCTGGGGTGCTGCAGAGAGATCTCCCACCACCTCTGGGCTTTGCATCCTCCACAACCAGAGAGAAGGCACATGGAGCCAGCTTGGCAGAAGAGGTCTGTTTCCACATGCCCTGGTTTTGGATGCCTGACCTGAGACACCCTGCGTTTTCTTTGTGGAGGAGCAGGGGGCCTGCAGCTCCCCTTGTCTTCATGCTTTTACACAACAGGCCTGGGCTCTTCGTGGCAGCTTCCCAAAGTCAGAGGAGAAAGGCCCATTGTTCTGCTTTCATACGCCATGCCTGCGGGACACAGCGGTGGGGACCTTGTCTTTCTCTGCTGTGACAAACGGTGTGTGTCAGTGAGGTGGGCAGCACAGGATGCCCCTGGCAGGATGCTGAAGGCAAGCAGAGGCTCTCGGAGGAAAGCCCTTGGAGGACCAGGTGGCCAGACCCTTGGTACTGGCCCACACTGGGTGCAAGAGTTGGGTGTCACCTGTTGTCTCGCCATCCCCTTGCCCTTTGGCTGGGCTGCCACATGGCACGTTCTTTTCTCATGCATACCCATCTGCCCCCTAGAGGGTCTTCTTCCAGTGTCATCCCCACCACTTACATATCCTCATTTTTCTCCCTCTTCTGACCAGACCCCCAGGATTGTTTCAAGCCCTTTCTTTGGTTCCTTGCCTTGGGTAAGCTGGCTGTAAGAGCCACCCCAAGAAGTGGCCCTACAAAAGTCCATGGCATGGAGCTGCAAACTCCTTACTCCTTGTTGGCTCTTCCCCCAGGAAGAAAAATGTTTCCTTTGCAGTCAACCCTCCCCTCAAAAAACCCAGAGCCAAGATATGCATAAGACTCCTCTGTCATTCTTAGAGAGGAATGCATGTGCCTGGAGCTCTGCTGGCTGCCCTGCTGATGCTTGAGCCAGAACAGACCCTCGGGCAGCAGTGGACTCTGCAGAGCTAACTCAAATTAAGGCAGGGATAATGCCATGGAATGGAAACCTGCCTGTCTGGCCAACTCCCAGCAAGGCAAATCTGCAGCACAGTTTATTCTCTGCTGTGGCCCTGCCACAGATATGAACGTGATGCCCCTGCAGCACCTTTCCAGGACTAGAAGCTTCTTCTGCTCTACCCAGAGTCTCCAGGGCCCCAGAGGGAGCAGCGGGGATTCCTGCTCCTCTTCCCTGAATTTTGTGGGAGACATGATAAAGGCAAAGCCAAGGAAGCCCTCTCTGCTCACCTCGAGAGAAACGTAGGCCTTTGCCGGCAAACTCCCTCTGCAAGGCTGCTACAAACTTCTCCCGGATCCGCTCTTTCTGTGGAGGAGGAGGAAACAGATATTGACAGACTCCCAGAATCCACCGAAATCTACCTACTGGGCAACTCTGCCTCATTGCTCTGCTCCCTTCCCACCTGCCCCAGGCCCCAGTGTCATGCTATTTAGCCAACTTCCACCAGTCCTGCTCAGTGTCCATGTAAAAGGCCACCAGCTCAGTTTACTGGAAAGGGCAGATCCCTTCCTAGCTTTGGTTTCCCAGAATTCCAGTTCATAACCCAAAGTCTCCAGTTTTGCATAAAATGCAAAGACTGCCTGATCCCTGAATCCTGAGAAGGACCCCCTAGCAGAAACTGGTGTGAACATGGGCCAAACTCTCTAGAGAGCTGCCCAGCAGATCCAGTGTGGGCCTCTTAGTCTGGAAAGCCCTTTAGTTCCAGCTCTGTTGGGGCTGGGAGACTGGGAGAGAGAAGATAGCTGTTGGGTCATCTTTGAGTACTGTAAATGAGGAAACATACTGTTAAAGAAGTGCCTTATTCCCTGGGGCTCCCCCACAGCACAGGGAATCCTGCTGGCTACCCCTTTGCTTCAGTGGTCTCCAATGAAATAAAATTCTTCCATTCATCTTTGTCTCCCCTTGGGTTTTCTGACCCCAGTGCTGTCTCCACTTTGCTGTATATGCACAGCTTGAGGCTGGGCTCCTTTCTCCTTGGGAAGGGGGGAAGCAATTAAGACCTGTGGTTGTGCAAAGTCAGCAAAGGGGAGGGTGAGCCCAAGTCTGGCCTGTGTACCTTGTCCAGCTCAGAGAACTCAATTCGCTCCTCTGGAGTGCAGCTCCGTCCGATGGGGGAGATGTTCAGCATTCCGTTGCGAAACTCAATGAAGGTTCCTCTGTGGGTGGGCAAAGGCACAAGGTTACTGGAGCAGGGAGAGAAAAACAACCTTTCCAGGGCTTAGTGAGGCTCTGCAGGGACATGCAGAAGAGAAGAGGAGAGAAGCCATGCCCACTCATGGGTGCTTCACACCAAGCAGAGACCAGGCAACAACAACTGCTTAAGATCCCCAAGGGGGTCATAGTTTCATAAAAAGAGACTGTAAGAGAAGAGGAATAAACAGGTCCTGTGTGCCCTGGGGACAGGCTGGAAGCAATGAGCTTAGATGAGACGATAGGTAATATTTTCTAATGTGATAACTGCAAGGACAGCTATTACCTGGCCTGGACCAACTGCCCGATAAGACTGTGGCATCTCCAGCCCATGAGCCTTTTAAGAAATATTGTGTGGGCTGTGGAGCTGGCAGTACCTTGGTGCAGTGGGATGACACAGGTTGGTGTAACTCACTGCTGATGTCTGGCAGCAGTCTGAGAAGCAATCAGAACCTTCTCGTGGGACACAAATCAGGGCCTTTTTATCTCGTGTTTGACCCCTGCACCTTTGACTGCAGCTCTTATCTAAGTTTGCACAGACAGGATCCAGCTTCTGCTTGTCACCCTCACCTTGTGCTGGGATCACCACTCTGCTGCTTCCTCAGTGAGCTGGTTGAAAGCACTGAGCCAGCAGAAAACTGCTTCCTTTCTTTTCTCTCTGCTATAAACCCAGCTAGTTCTGTTTGCTTATTGAGGGGTCAGACAGGTACCAGAACTGATGGGGCAAAAACAACAGGGGATGTCAGCACCACCAATTTGGAAAGAGACTGAAACTCTTGTGGAAACCTAGCTGGAACAGGGAGATCCCCTTCCCTGTCCAGCTGAGAACCCCTGAGTTCATTAACCCTCTGATGTCCCTCCTAGCCCTGCATGCTGTTTCTCTGTGATAAAGTGCTCACCACCATGAGTCTGGGGGAAAAACTCTCCCCTTCCTGCCTTGTAACCCAGTGAGGAACATCATAGGGAATGGACACATAGACAGCCATGCCTGCAGCCTAGGAGCAGCATCTCTGCAGCACTGAGGGTTTGGTGGCTCACCCCCAGGCCAAGACTTGGAAGATGTGGGTTAAAGTCCTTGCTTTGCTAGAAATCCAATAGGCCTAAATCCACAGAGCTACTTGGGAGCTGAAACTTCGCCAGGCTGTTGGGCAACCAGACAATAATGCAGCAACCAAACAGCCTGAGGGTTCTGGGTCCCAGCCCATGCTTTCAGGTGCCTGTTCAGCCTGCAGTCCTGTTGCAATGAGCCACCCTAGCCCCTCTCTCCAGTCCTTATATTGCCACATGTGGACTCATCTGGATCACAGTTTAGCAACTTCTACCAGCTTAATTTTAACCTAACAGCTCACCTGCTCTGGTTCACAAGGGAGAAGTGGGAAAAAGCCAGCCGAGCTGAGGGGAGGGGAGGGCAGAGCCTCCCTGGGCTGAGGGAAGGCGAGGCAGCCCTGGTGGCTCATGCGCTCGTGAAACTGTGGTGTGAGGTGGGGTTTGACCCTGCACCCAAGCTGGTTTAACTGAAGACTGCCTCTGAAAGAGATCCTCCTGCTCTCCCTTTCCATCTTCATGCCGTTTCTTCTCTCTCTCTCTCCTTTCCATGCTAATAGAGCGAGCTGATCCAATTGAAAACTACCCTTTTCTGTCCTGGCAGTGGCCTAGTCTTCCTTCAGAGGAAATGTGCCAGGCCAGCTCACCCTCTGGCTGCTGGATCTCAAGGGGAGGAGCAGACAGGAACATATGGTTGGGGGCAGAGCAGGGCTAGCCAGCAACACTGGGTTAGAAACAGTGTGAAACTGTGTGCTCAGGCGCTGGACTTGGACTTCCCATCTTAAGACCCATTGTTTGCTTGTTTGGAAACTTATACAACCAACGATACCCTGGCCAGTAACGAGCTGGTACCGTTGTCCTAAATGAGATACATGCAGTGGCTGTACCCTGCTTCCCAGGGAAGAAAATCCAAGGGGCAAAATAACAGGCATTATGGTAAAACATAGTGCAGACTCTCCAGAACAGAGACATTTCCTCCATTATTTGCCCACAGTGCCTGTCTCAGTGGGACAGTGATCCTACACAGTGCTTCTACATGCTAAGGTAAAATCTGGAGCAAGACAGGCACTGCAGTTCAGCTGTTTTTAGGAGAGCTGAAGCCCAGAACTCCCTAGAAATCAGTGACATTACTGCCATTTGCACGTGCTTGGGCCGTTACCGTTTCTTGGGCAGCTTCAGCAGCGCCATGTAGTTGAGACAGAAGTTGATTAGATCCTGCAGCAACTCTTCCCCCAAGTGGTCCTGAATGGCCTGCAGGAAGAGAAAGGGGCATGGAGAACATGCTTGACTTCCCATGAAGCCCACCTGGAGGAGTGGGACATTCAGATCCTGCAAGTGGGGAGAAGAGGCTGCTCATCTGCCTGGGTCGGGCAGGCACTGCTCCCCACGGCATGCAGGACACAGGGAAGGAGAACCATGGCTGCAAAGAGAACTAGACCTACCTGCTTGGAGACCAGCTGCCCATTCTTGTATTGCACTGTGCCGTTCTCTGCGAAGACGTAGTCAAACTTATCAATGACTGAGGGGGGAGAAAACGAGAGCAAACATGAGTACAGCCTGGGAAAAGGGGCCAAAAGGAGTGAGCTCAGGACTGAGAGCCATCCTCCTGCTTCCTCGATACCACATTTTCCACAGCTCCTGTGCTCTGCAAAAGGGCCACTGACCATCCCACTCACTTTCCACTGAGCGGATGAGGAGATTATCTTCTGTTCACGGGTGGGGAGCTGACGCACGCAGGGGGAAATGACCTGACCGAGGTCACGGGCTGAATCAGTTGCAGCACGAAGATAAGGGCTACAAAATGTCAGGTTTTCAACTACATGCGTGTTACTGTACACTCTCCTCTCCCCTCCCCGCTGTCTGGGCGCTGGGGTGATGTGGTTACTGGTTATCTAACTCCAGCCCCTCCTGCACCCCAGACACGCAGCACTGGCGGCTCGGCACTCAGCCTCAGCCGGGAATTTCTCGGCCGCCCACTAATGAAGCGGGAGCAGATCTTGGAGCCCAGCGGCGCTTGTTATCCGTGCCGGAGAAGGAAAACACGGTGGGGGGAGCAGGCGCTGCCCCCTTGCCCTCCCACTCCCTACCGTACCCCGTGCTCCCGCTGGAGCGCGATGAGGAACGTGCCGGAGAGCCCATCGCCAGGCAGCGGGGAGGCGAAAACTGCCGGGGGGTTGGTGCTGGAG
>NW_008676748.1:6662-7589 GCF_000695815.1 Acanthisitta chloris | reverse complement strand
TCCTCCAGCCTTGATTATTCTATGACTCTCCAAAAAAATGTGCCCTAGGACAGCATTGCTCTCTGAAAAACACTATTGCACTTGAGAAATTCAGAGTCTGACAGGATGCCCAGGGAGGCTGTGGCTGCCCCAACCCTGGCAGTGTTCACAGCCAGGTTGGCTGAGCCTTGAGCAACCTGCTCTGGTGGGAGGTGTCCCTGCCCAGGGCAGGGCTTGGGGCTGGGTCAGCTCTGAGCTCCATTCCAACCCCTAAAATCCTGTGATTCTATGAGAACTTTATACCTTTGGAAGGAGCCATGGATGACATGCTCTGCTGGAAAGGATCTCTGTGACCTGCAGGAGCAGGAGCTGAGACCCAGAGCTGACACAGCTTCCTGATGAAGCTGAAACCAGCACAGTGGAGCTCCCTTCTCTCCCCGAGACCCACTCTCAGAGCTTCGCCAGATTATTTTGACATGTTTTTCTCCACCCTGAGGATTTTCACTTTACTTGTAACAATACCTTTTAGCTTGGAAACACTGTTGATTTTCTCTGTAGACTCTTGCCAGAAAAAAAAGAAAGGGAGGGGGAAAAGGAAAAAAGAGCTGATTTCCAGACACTTGAGAGTACTGGAATTGTTCCGTGCTGAAGTCAATGCAAAGTGTCGGGTGATAAGTGGGAGGTTTGAATGTTAAAAACCTCGAGGTAGCAAGACAATGATTTGCAGGGACCTCTTCTCTTCCGCTTACTACTGAGAGGGGATGATATTACAGTGAACCTCGTTAAAATGGAATATTCCCAACAGAGAATAATTGATGCTAGCACTACTGTCAAACCCAACACCTGAAAGGGACTAATTACGTTTTCTACTAGGAATAACTTGCCATTTTGTTACTGCTTCGATACCTGAGCAATCCCATTAATCTCAAACATCTGAATCCCAGATCC
>NW_008676748.1:5418-6633 GCF_000695815.1 Acanthisitta chloris | reverse complement strand
AAGAGCAAAGCCAGCACTGCCAGAGCTTCCAGCAGCTCAATTTCATAGAATGGAATCATGGAGTTTAGGGGTTGGAATAGACTTTAGAGCTCAGCCAGCCCCAAGCCCTGCCCTGGGCAGGGACACCTCCCACCAGAGCAGGTTGCTCAAGGCTCAGCCAACCTGGCTGTGAACACTGCCAGGGTTGGGGCAGCCACAGCCTCCCTGGGCACCCTGGGACAGGGTCTCACCACCCTCACCGATTGAATTTGAAGCCCTTGAATAAAAAGAATGTGTCAAAACCTTCCAGACAGTCTAACTCATTTTCAAGGCTCATGCAGCTAGGAGAAAGGAATCATCCAGGGAGCAGAGTCCCATGGTGGTGCTGGTTTGGCATTCACTGCTGGAACAGGGAGTGAGGAGGAGGATGATCCTACCCCACACTCCTGAGTGGGGCACTGAGGACATGCTCAGGGCTAAAACTGGGAGCTCAGAGGGAGGATGGCTCTGCCTGATAGTGGTAAACTTCTCTCCCCTTCTGTCTCCCCATCATTAGCTGATGATGGGGACAATGAGCTCTCCCTCCAACTTCCATCCAGCTTCTAGGGAAGTTTCTGTTTGGTCCTGGCTCCTAGACTAAAGGAAAGCAATTCATTACCTCCCTTGAGTGTTTTAGCCTATGAAGTGCAAGAAAACTCCAAGGCTCAGGCTGTGGGAGAGAGCACAGCAAGAGAAAACATCACCTGCATTTCAGAGAGCATCAGCTGAAAGGAAGGACATGAGCACAACTACAGCTGCTCTGCAGTGTTCCAGCAACCTTCCCTTCCTCAGTGTCTCCTCTGGGACTGAGTGACTTCTTCTCAGGGTGTGCATATTCCCCAGGCATGTGGCAAAGAAGGAGAGAGAAGCTGAGTGAATACTTTTCAGGCAACATGCTACTGTGCCAGAACGTTGTCAGATGATTTTACAGTGGCAAGGAGAAAGTTTTATTGCTGAGAGTTGGGAAGGGGATGTTAAACAACATTTTACTGTTCTCTACAATAAAGTGGAAGTTTTAGCAGCCTCTTTGAAGAGCATGAAGATAGAATCAATTTTAAATCATAGAAGCATCAAGGTTGGAGGAGACCTCTAAGGGCATTGAGTCCAACCATTCACCTGTCCCTGCTGGAACCCCCAAACCCTAACCCAGATCCTCCAGTGCCACACCTCACAGGGGGATGATCAAATGACTACTTA
>NW_008676748.1:0-5369 GCF_000695815.1 Acanthisitta chloris | reverse complement strand
AAGGAATCACCAAGGAATCTTTGGCAGTTTAGCTCCCTCAGGATGGGCAGGTGGCCACGATGTGGCACTTTGCAGCAGGCACAGTTTGCTGATGATTTCCTTACTTGGCTTGGCCAAGTTCTACTTTTACATGCATTAAACGCTTCAAGCTCCCTTTGACCCTGTAACACCCTTCTTTTCCCCCCCTCTATCTGCCAAAAAACCTTCTAGCCTGAGTGAGAACTCAGCCTGATTGACCTGCAGGGTAATTTCCATGACCACCCAGCACTGCTCAGCCTTGTCCTGCACAGTCTGAGCCACATTCAGGATTTCATGCCCCCTAGAGCAGCTCAAAGTCTTCCCTCTAATATAGCCCAAATTTAGATCTGTGTTGGTGCTGCTGTAGTAGATAGTGGAGTTGTTTAAAGGTCATTACATTAGAAGTCCCATTAAGATATTTATTGCTGAATGTAAAAGCATTATGCTTAAAACAGTAAAAATAAAATCACTTCCTTGCTTTGCCTGCAACAACAGTTAAAAACCATTATTTTATAAGCCACTTCCAGGACAAAAAATAGATTTTATCTGAAAATAGACTGTGATATTAACAGTATCATGAATGAAGTAGGCATCACCTGCACCCAAGATCTCATTTCTGAAAGAAATAGATCTCTTTTCCCCCCTCTTTTTTAATGTCCGTTGTGTTCCTGGTTAGGAAACAAGAGCCTGGTTACAAAAGAATGGAAATTTTAGCCATGAACACGCTCACACAGCTCACAGCATGCTGCCTGCAAGCTCCTGGGCCATAAATCCAGCAGAAAATAAGGGCTGGTTTACTGTGCCTCGTAACCTCAGGTGGGTTTCATATTAAATGCTTGACTAGAATGTGCTGTACATGAAAAAGAGAAGATCAAATTATGCTGCACCATAAAAATTGAACCCCAAGATGAGATAAATGTTAGCCTTGGCATTTTTAAACCTACTTCTAGATTTTATATTCAAGTTCAACCTCCAAAGCCTCTATGGGAACAGCTCTACATCCAAAGCTCCTGGCTGGGGTGTTCCCAGAGGTCCCAGGGCACAGCAGGGAGAGCCAGGAGCTCCTTGTGCCTGCCCAGGCTGCTCAGTGCCACAGGGACTGGTCACACCTGGAGCACTCAGAGAACATTCAGGGCTGGAGGGACCTCTCAGATCACTGAGTCCAACCATTCACCTGTCCCTGCTGGAACCCCCAAACCCTAACCCAGATCCTCCAGTGCCACATCAGACACCTCTGAAACACCTCCAGGGATGGTGACTGCACCACCTCCCTGGGCAATATCCCAGGGCCTCAACACCACAACAGGCAAAACATTTCTCCTCACACCCAATCTGACTCTGCCCTGGCTCAGCTCAAGGCCATTCCCTCTCTCCTCTCCCTCAGCCCTGGCAGAAGTTTTTGGAATTCAGCTTTGCTAAGTTCCAGGTGTTTCCCCCATGCCAAACTTCACACCTATGAAGATGCTCTTACCCCCCAGCATTGCAGCAGGAACACTGTGCTGCAGGTGGAGATGTGTCCATTTTACAACGAAGACATTAATTTGACTGGAAGTCGTTGTGTGTTTGCAAGTCAGGGAGACACAGTTACAGCTCAACAGTCCACAAAACTCTCTCTAGGAGAAAATGGAAAGATTTTCAGCCACAAAACACTTGCAGCAAAGCGTGGAACACTCAATTGTCTGAAACACAGAATAGTGGAATTAGCCTGGCAATTTCCATGTGAGCTCTGAGTCAGTGCTTTCAGGCAGGGAAAAATTCCACATCTGCATCCCTGATGAAACAGGATCATAAATCTCTTTCTTAATGGCATTTCTTAGTCTATATGCTCGGCTTCAAATTCATCTCCTGCAGGAGGCAGAAGCAGCACAGGCCCCAGCACATGGGGCACAGCTCTGGGGAGCATTTTGCTATGTAGGGCCCTATTTGCATGCTCCTACCCTAGTTAGAAATGGGTATTCAAATGAGTATTTGAAATGGGAAAAAAAAAAGTAAACCATAACCAATAGTACCTTGAATTGAAAAACCTAATTTAGCTTGTGGGAGGAATAAGTTAACCTGAAACTAAATAAATGTGTAGATCGAAATATATCTCTTTTTCTTCTGCTGACTGTGCTATAAATATAAACCAAATTCTCCTTTCCAAAGAGATTAAAAAGAGGTGGATAGGGAGTTTGTCAGTGGTTTGGAGCCCTGGACTGACAATGGTCAGTGCTGCCACAGCAGCTTGAAGAAGGTGTGTGGATGCACATGAGACAGCCAAGGGCTCAGGGAGCCCATGGGAGTCCTGGAGATGTCCAACCTGGAGCACTGGTATGGGTCACTGCCTGGGAAAGGCTCTGGCAAAGAGAGGCCACTACAGCTGTGGTGGAGGTTCAGGAAAGGGATCTCTCCTGGCCCTCCATGATTCCTAAATAGGCATAAGCTGGTACATCAACCAGCAGCATGATTAGAAGCTGTCAGCATGGTATAGAACCATGGAATTTTAGGGTAGGAATGAAGCTCAGAGCTGCCCCAGCCCCAAGCCCTGCCCTGGGCAGGGACACCTCCCACCAGAGCAGGTTGCTCAAGGCTCATCCAACCTGGCTGTGAACACTGCCAGGGTTGGGGCAGCCACAGCCTCCCTGGGCACCCTGGGACAGGGTCTCACCACCACAACAGGCAAAACTTCTGCCTAATATCTAACCTCAATTTCCCTCCTTCCATTTGTGCCCATTGCCCCTTGTGCTGTCCCTGCAGCTCCTAACAGATCCCTCAGAGTCTCTCCCTTTGTGCAGCCCTGTGAGATGTTTGCCTTTCTCTCAGCACTGATTTTGTTCTGCAGGAGTGTTACCAGGCAAGCTGCTTCCCATAGCACAGTTGTGCAGCAGATTATTCCCAGCTCAGCATGATGCTTCCCATCTTGGCCTTCCTGACCTCCCTTCTGCAGATCACATCTTCACCTCAGTTAATTCAGACTGACCTCAGCTGCTGAGCCCCCCACTGCAGTGACCTCCACAGCCCCCACACTTGGGACTGCCAGGACTGCCAGGAGCACCACATTACCTGTGCCAAAAGGTTGAGAAGGGCTAATCCACCAGCTGTTTGCAGGAGTAAAACCTTGGGCAGGTGGTTAATTTTGCACAGGTTGAATTTATGAGCCATATTTACACCCTTGAGCAGGTGGAGAAATATCTGCTGGCCTCTTTAACACACTACTCACTTTATCAAGGAGATCCAGAATGGTATTTTTTCAGGTTGTGTCAGGGTGCACCTGTGTAATTAGGCAGAGATGAGTTTGGCCTGGTGACTTTCTGCTTTCTCATGAGTGTTTGATGAATAACTCTCCAAATTGCTTTGAACTGAGTTAAGGCTTTTCTCCCAGTTTGCTTGGAGATTTTTCCCCCTCCTTTTTTAATACACAAGACCCTTTGTATCCTGGAAGAGATCCTCATGTCTTTCCCATAGCATTCCTGAGGGGATGATGCCAAATCCAAACCCTCCAGTCCAAAGAGGAGCTGCTGTGAGGTTCCTTTCCAAATATTCATGTGATTGCCAGCAAGGGGCACCTGGATTTCAGCACAAACACCTGGATGAGGGAAACATCAGTTTTAAGGCCAATAACATCCACTGTCTTCAGGTGGCCACTTGGTGAAGCTGGTGGGTTTTACAGGAAAAGCAAAAACCAAACACCAAAGCTCCAAACTGTGACACCAGCACTGCCTCTGCCTCTACACTCCTGAAGATGATAAATAGCAGTGTAAGCTCTTAACTCTGCAGAAGTTCTGAGGGCAGGTGTGTCCTGAGCAGCATGGGGAGATTCCTGAGGGTACAGATGATTTCAGTGTGCACAGGATTTTGTCATTTGATGAAAACCAGGGAACAGTGAGGTATCATTTTCCCTAGTTCCAGAGGAATCAGAGTACCTTGCAGAAGAACCAAGCTACTCCTTGGACATCTTCATCATATAATGTTCTCTTTTCTTGTCTCTTTCTTGTTTCTGGAAAGTGCTCTGGTTCCTGGGAATTATCCACGGATCTGGTGCCTGACAATCCTCTCTGGTTTTGGTGCTTGTAAATGACCTGCAGATCAGTTTTACCAATAAGAGGTTCTCTGTGTGTTTACACTTTTTAAATTGGGAAGATATATGAGAGCTGCCCTTCCAAGCCTCAGAGTCTGAGAGATGCCTGCAGTGCAAAGACAGGCAGGTAGCCCACAACCACTGGCTCTTAGGAGTTTGTGTCTTCATTCCAAGAAAGACCCAAGAACAGCTCACTCCATACTTAGAGACCTCCTAAAAACAAACCACAGGGAAAAGCCACAGCACTGGTGACTCTCTAGCTCTTGCACAGAGGCTGGTGATGCTGTGCAGTCCATGTGTTCCCTGGTTCAGTCTGCCTCGAACTTCTGAATGACTGTAATTCATCCTGAATGCTTCAATGAGAAGGACTTTAGCCCTGGTTTGGGAAGGCACAGGAGCACGTTTGCCTTCAGCTGCTGAGTAATTCCACTGAACCTCATGGCACCTAAGCCCTCACTTGAATTGAGGGAGCACTGGGTGGATGCCACGCTCACATCTTTCTCTGTATCATTGGAGTTGGACACTGGGTGGTTTCTTTGGGGTATTTTTAAGTTAGAGCCCTGATTTTTTCAGTGCAGCATCCCATGCCAATTTAATTCTTTGGAAACTGAACACTTCAGACATTTTCCAGGAAGATTCCCAGCCACCAGGAAATAAACACAGGAGAAATGCCTTAGGCTTCTAATAGCCCAAATCATGGACCTTCAGTGTAAGTTGGTTACAAACAATTAAATGAACTAGCCCTGTTTTCTGCTCAACATCTCTCTGCAGGCACACACTGAAAGACACCCCACCCAGTGAGCAGTGAGAGGTCTCTGCTCCATCTGATGCTCGTTTGGGGTCACAGGGACTAACAGACAGATGGACAGCTGTATTTCATGCCCCAGATCTCCAGAGTACAATCTACCTCATACAGTGCTGAGAATAACAACTTTCACACCCTGCGCATCATTCCCCGCTCAGCCCCGAGCAGAGCGCTGCCCTTTGGACCTCCCCGGAGAAAAGCTCACGTACTTTAGAGATCAGCTCTCAGCAGGGCGGAGGAGCCAGAGGGGATGCCCTGACAGCCCGCAGAGCTCAGCGCGTCCCGGGCGGGACACCCCGACACGGGGAACACGGCACAGGGAACACGGCCCCGAGAGCGCAGCGCGTCCCGGGCGGGACACCCCGACACGGGGAACACGGCACAGGGAACACGGCACAGGGAACACGGCACAGGGAACACGGTACCACGGCACAGGTACCACGGCACAGGTAACACGGCACAGGTACCACGGCCCGGCTGGGACCACCG
>NW_008676747.1:29371-29599 GCF_000695815.1 Acanthisitta chloris | reverse complement strand
GGTGAGACACTGGTCCAGGTTGCCCAGTGAGGCTGGGCAGGGAGTGACTGCTGGCATCACGCTCACTGTGGACAAGGATGGCACAGAGATGGGAGGGGAAGAGCAGAGATTCCACATCCAAGGGATGTCTGTGTGGCTGGATGGAGCTCTGCCATGCCCACATCCTGCCTGGGGATGAGGTTGGGCACACAGAGAGGTGGGCAGTGCTGAGGGAGACCTTCAGCTTCC
>NW_008676747.1:26789-29342 GCF_000695815.1 Acanthisitta chloris | reverse complement strand
GCAGGAATTTCAGAGGTAACATTAAAATATCTCGATTTGATTGGAATTTACTTGGGAATATGTTTGCTAGAGCAAAGCTGCTATACACTGACTGTTCCTGAGCATTAGACAAGAGATGTTCCTCACCCCAAGCATCCTCTCAGCTCCACGGGACTGCTGGTGGCTCTGGGCCTGGCACAAGCAAAACAGAGATCCTGAGGGACAAACAGGTTATTCTCTTGTCCCCTTTCCTTCCCCATTCCCAAACTGTAGAGCAGCTAACAGGCCTCTGTCTGACCCTTTCCCAGAGGGACGGAGATGTCTGGCAGTTTGCTCCGGGAATCCTATGGAGATGGGAGCTTCCCAGGGCTGGAGCAGAGCAATCCTGACATGCCAACCAGTGCAGCAGCCCCTGTGATTCGTGCTGAGGGAATAGGGCCAGCAGGACAGTGGATCAGTGTGCCCTGAGCCCTGGCTGCAGGAGGTGCCTGGCACTGCTCCGTCCTCACAGCTCCGAGTGCTCTCCAGCAGCTCCCGGAGGATGAATTCACTTCAGGGCTGTTTACACAGGTGCTGGTTTGAAAAGCAAATGTTATTGTTTAGGAAACATTTTGCAAGCCATTTCCTGGAGAGCAGCAGAGCTGTGCAAGGTAGCCAAGCCCTGGCAGTGCTGATGCTCAGGAAGCATCCACTGCCAGCAGCTCCTGCTGTCCCAGCACCCTGTCCCTGCTACACTGGGGCAAGCCCTGCTGGGGATGGAACCAGGTGAAAACAGACGGCAGAAAACTCTGTCAGGCCCTGCCTTAAAAGACCTGCTGGAGGGAAGGGCAGTTTTCCTCCCTGAGTAACACTTTTAGGTCTCCCTGGGTAGAGACAGTCAGGACTGCCTGGACACAAGGGAAATCTTGCTCTGTGTTGGCTGTGACACTCAGGGACTCAGGCTTGGGATGCACACTGATTTCAGGCTATTCCCCAAGATATTTACATAGTTCTGTGGCTATACAGAATCCCAGAATCAGTTAGGTTGGAAGTGACCACAATGGGACATCTGGTCCCACTTCCCTGCTCAGGCAGGGCCAGCCCAGAGCACAGAGCTCAGGCTAATTTAATAGAAGTATAGAATCCCAGACTGGTTTGGGTTGGAAGGACCTAAAATCTCATCCCATTCCCCCCCTGCCATGGGCAGGGACACCTCCCACCAGCCCAGGTTGCTCCAAGCCCTATCCAACCTGGCCTGGAACACTCCCAGGGATGGAGCAGCCACAGCTTCTCTGGGCAACCTGTGCCAGGTTTCTGCCCAGGGGAGGCAAAGGGGCAGGGGGAGAGGCCACACTGCCCAGGCCTGGCCTTGCCACGGCCCCTGTCTGCTCTCCCTGCTCTCCCTGCCTGCTCTCCCTGCTTGTCCATGCACACTGTGAGCTGTCTCAGGGTGAGGTTGTCTCCCCCAGTCTGTCTGGTTTTGATCAACCTTTCTGTCCCAGAGCTGTGAGACTTCCCCTGATGACAGTTTCATCAAAACGCTGCCATTCCACACAGCTCCTCGGGTTTGACAGCTCCACATTTCCTGACACAACCCAAACCAAAACAAGGCTCTCTTGGAAGCTTCTCAAGCAGCTGCAGCTGCAGCAAAGCTGATGGGATTGTACATATTTGGGTGAGAAAAGGAATGGGGAACAGCCATAAGCTGCCCCAGGTTGGTTCCTCAGGGCTGTGTTTCAAAGCGTGGACAAAGCCCAGGGGATGGGGAGAGGGTGACACACAACTACTGTGCATCACTTCTCCCCACAGGGACCACTCAATGGCAGTGCTGAGCAGTTAGGGAGGGAAGCCAGAGGTTCTGTTCAGCAGAGTGTGGAGGAGGTTCATAGCGGGAGGAGTGAGGTGGCTCTGGTCCCAGCTGGAGCAGTGTGTTCCCATCAACTCACCAGTGCCCATCACCCACCATTGGTGTCCCCACACAGGCTCATAGTGACAGGGAAGTGTAAAGCAATCCAGCCCCTCTTGCCTTTCACTAACTCACCTGTGTAACAGCAACCTCCTTGCCCCAAATTCTAAGGCCCATCATGGCTGAGCTGTGGTGACTCCACTTTCCAACAGTGAGGACCCTCTTCTGGTCTTATCTTACCACCTTCCCTGCACCCCTGGTCTGGAACAGCAGATTCCAGTGGTGAGGCACTGTCCCAGGTTGCCCAGGGAGGCTGTGGCTGCCCCAACCCTGGCAGTGTTCACAGCCAGGTTGGCTGAGCCTTGAGCAACCTGCTCTGGTGGGAGGTGTCCCTGCCCAGGGCAGGGGTTGGGGCTGGATGAGGCTAAGCTCCATTCCAGCCTCTAAAACTCTATGATTCTGTGATTAGTCTGAAACAAACAAACAAACCTACTTGTGTGTTTTACCCTCTCACAAGTTGCTTTGCAAAGAGAAAGAAATGAAACCTCTAATTTTCACAGTGTTATTTGGCTTGAAACAACACTAAAGGTGATGGTGATAAAACAAACTGACCTTGAGTTTGTATTTCTTAAATAAGCCTCAAATTATTTATTGTCTTTCTGTTTACCAAGACAGTCACTGGGATGAGA
>NW_008676747.1:26119-26746 GCF_000695815.1 Acanthisitta chloris | reverse complement strand
CAAGGCGAGAACCTTCCCCACAGCAGGCCCAGAGAACCTCCATCAGTTGCTCCTATGAATACTTGAGGTTGGTGCAATAGAGAATCACAGAATCATGTTGTGCTTTGGGTTGGAAGGGACCACAGAGCTCATCTTGTTTTTAAAGCCTTTGCTCCTCAGCTCATAGAATCATCATGGCCTGGAACACTCCCAGGGATGGAGCAGCCACAGCTCTGGGACTGCTCAGGGGAATTCAGCCTGGCACCCACAGCAGCAGCTCAGGTCTACCTTCACCACTTCTCCATGTCACCTTCTAGGCAGGAGCTGCCCCAGGAGCTCTGTGCTCTTCACACCCCCAGCACTGCTCTCTGCTTCTACAGCTGATGCCAGAAATGCCCCTCTGCTAAGTCCCAAATCCCCACCCTGTCTTTCCTTGGGGACACATCGATGCCAGCACGAGGGGCTGGCACACAGCCCAGCAGAATTCCTGCCTGGAGCTCGGCTACCTCGCTGGGAGGGATGCTGCAGGCAGGGCATGGCATCAAAGAATCATGGAATTTTGGGGGTTGGAATGGAGCTCAGAGATCACCCAGCCCCAACCCCTGCCCTGGGCAGGGACACCTCCCACCAGAGCAGGTTGCTCGAGGC
>NW_008676747.1:21875-25894 GCF_000695815.1 Acanthisitta chloris | reverse complement strand
TCTCCACACAACCTCCTCTTCTCCAGGCTCAACAGCCCCAGCTCCCTCAGCCTGTCCTCACAGGGGAGATGCTCCAACCCTCTGAGCAGCTTCGTGGCCTCCTCTGCACTTGCTCCAACACTTCCATGTCCTTCTCATGCTGAGGCACCAGAGCTGTGTGCAGCATTCCAGGTGGGGCATGGCATGGCATGACCTGGCACGGCCCTGGTGCAGTGCAGCTGCCTGTGCACCCCCAGGAATTGCCCAAAAGAAGCAGATCTGTCACCTCCCGAGGGGTCCAAGTGCGCAGCAATTATCTCCTGAGCCACCCATCGCGGTCCCGCTGGGAATGCCCCGAGGCGCCGCTGGCTAATGAGTGGATTATTGCAGCATTTTCAAACTCAGCTCTTTTGCAAATCGAGATTATCCAGTGGAACCAAGAAGAGTTTCCGAAAGGAACAGCCCTGCGCCCCCTCCTCCCTCCCTCCCAGCAGCACAGCCCTGGGTCAGGGCTCATCTTTCACATTCTCTATCTCAAACACTTCCCTCTCAATTATCATCAAACCTCTCCCTCCTGCTCCACTTCTCCAGTGCCAAGGAGCTGCACTTCTCCCCGTCCCCATCTCCCACGGAAAACATGGCAAATCCAGGCATTTTGGAATGGCTTTAACGTCCCTCCCAACCCACCCCAGCCTGTCATTCCGTGATTCCATGTGTGAGGCTCCCAGACAAACCTCAACCCTCGGCCCCAGGGCTGTGTGCCAGGGGCACTGGGACACCCAAGGAGCCACAGCTCCTTCCTCCCCTTCCCCCCCGGAGCCCTGGACAAGGACATCTCCTTGCAAGTCAGCAGGGAGAAGCAATGGTGTGGGTGGGAGCCTCTGGCAGGAGCTTCCTAGCCCCAGAATACTTTAATGAACTATCTCAGTTTAGATGAATTGGCATTTTCTTCCCAGGCACATATTCCCCAGCAGTAGCAGGAGGAGCCCAGCACTGGGACTGAGTCCAGATCCCACAGCTCTCTGTCCCCCACACTGCTCAGCTGAGCCAGGTCCTGTGTTCCCTGCTGTCCCCTGCCCTGCCAGCCAGGCTGGAATGTGTGAGCCACACATGTAAATGTGCTGGAGTCAAGCTTTGGACAAAGCCTCTGTCTGACCTCAGAATTAACCTCAAAAAGTTTGATTTCCCAAGCCTTTTAAACAGTGATATTCTAATGGCACTCCCAGGGGAGAATTCAATATACACCAACGGTACCTGTGGGCCCAGTCACCCCTTACTGCTTTCAGGAATTCCTTATCTGAGGGATTTTGCCTTTTTCTGAGCAGCAGGTAGAGAAATGCTTGTCCTGTGGACACCTGGTGTCCAAGTGACCTGACCACAAACCCAACACCAAACTGACCAGCATGGCCAGAACTCATCCCCCTCTGCCCAGAGCCCCTGTAAATCCACAGAACAAAGGGGGAAACCCAAGGAGGTTTCTCTGGGAAGATGTTTCCATTTTGGGCAGCATTGTTCCATGGCTGTCAGTGAAGCCATGAAGCATTTCCCCTGGGGTTTGGCCCAGCTCAACACCAGCACAGCAGCTTTGCCCATAATGGGATGTGCCTGCAGAGCTCTGCAAAAGGGCACAGATTGTCCCTGCTCCAGGATGCTCCCAAATTTGCTTGGAGCATCGAGGCAGGAGGTCCCAGGGCAGACAGAGCTCTGATTCCACAGCTGGCAGAGGCTTATTTTAAGCAAAGACCTAAAGGCCACAGAAAACATTCAGCATCCCCTGCTCAGGGCGCTGAGCTCAGCCCCAGTCCCAGTCAGCTCACTCCAGTGCTCCAAAGCCTTCTGCCTGCTTGGGTGATGCTGCCTGCAAGCCCCTTAAAATGTCACAGTGCTGGCATCTCTTCTTTGCTTTTCTTCTTCCCAGCTGCCTCCCAGTGAGCAGGAGGGAAGGCCCATCAGGTTGCCCCTAAACTCCCCTCCTTGATGTCTCCTCCTCCCATTAGCTCAGTGCCCCCCGCGCCGTGGGGAACGGGGTCGCCTCTGGCTGCCTTTCATCCACTCGGTGACATTCAGGCGCTGCCAGGAAGGGCAGGGAAGGATTTCCATTTGGAAGGCTTTCCATTCTGAAGGATGCCGACGAGGCCCTGGGGGCTTGCCATTAAAAGGAAGATGAGGAACGAGGAGAGAAGAAAAGGCAAACACAGCCATCCCAGCTCTTTCTTTTCCCTTTTCCCCCCACCAAGTCACAAGTCCCTAATTGGTCTGAGCTCTGTGGGTGTCTCAGGGCCCCCCCAGACCCCACACAAGACCCCACTGCCCTCCCCAGTGCATCAGCTGTGGGAGAAGAGGCTGGAGCTGCTCATCTTCCCTCCCTGCTCCCAGCAGAGTCGCTGATTCCTGCAACGATGTGACAGAAGAATGTGGAATAAATAACTGTAAAGATCTGAAAAATGCTGGGGGTTTTTTTTGAGCTTTTTTTTTTGTGGTGGGAAATGCATTTGGGGGAAGGGTGAAAAGTAAATAGGAGGTGGAGGTTTGGAAGTGATGAGGAAAACAGAGGCTGTCGGAGCATCCAGGAGAGACCTCGGTCCATTAATGGGGAAAGCCAATTGGAGGCTAATTGCTGGATTTGGAGAGGGGTTTTACACTGTGTGGAACAGGATCTGGGCTGTGATTCATGCAAGAGAGCAGGGGAGGGAAGCTGCTTTAGCAATCAGGAGTCAGGGGCTGAGACTGGTAGGTAGTTCAGGAGGTGCATCCCAGCAAAAACAGCAGCCCACAGAGACTGGTGGGAAGGGGTGAGCAGCTCTGCCTCCCTCCCACTGCAGCCACAGGATCAATCAGGCTGGAAAACACCTCTGAGACCAGCAAGTCCGACCTAGGACCTAACATCACTTGTCAGTCAGCAAGGGGCAATGGGTTCAAATTGAAGGAGGGGAAATTTAGGTTAGAGAGATAGAACTGTTCTCATTTCCTTCCCCACCCAACCTGGAGCTGTGATGGGATTGCCATGACCCACAGGTAGGACTTTGCACTTCACTTTGTTGCACTCCATGAGGTTTGCATTGTTCCACCTCTGCAGCTTGTTCAGGTCCCTCTGGCTGTCCCATCCTTTCCCTCCAGCTCTGACTGCCCCACACACTTGGTGTGCTCAGAGAACTTTCTGAGGGAGCCTCAATTCACTGTCCATGTCACTAACAAAGGTGTTGAACAGTGTTGGCCCCAGCACTGAGCCCTGAAGGACACCACTGAGCCCGAGGGACAACACACCTCAGTGGCCTCCATGTGGACACTGAGCCACTGAGCACAACACTCTGTGTGACCATCCAGACAGGTCTTTGCCCACTCATCCAACCCATGGCTCTCCCATTTAAGGACAAGGATGTCATGGGACAGTGCCAAACCCTTTCTTTCCATGGCAGCACAGGAGGCTGATGCTCAGGCCCTCGGACTCAGCTGCTCTTTGTCCTTGCACAACCTGCTATAGGTGCTGCTGCAAAGGGCAAAATCAAAAGGGCAAAAAAGAGGAACAAATCCCCTGTTGTCTGTAGCTCCCACCAACTGCTTCTGCTTCTAAAATAACTGTGTGTTTAACACTGACTAATTAATGTGTCCAGATTTAGAGGAGGATTAACATCAATAGTAATCAATGCAGATCCATGATGGTTAATTCCATATGTGGATCTATCACATGGCTCCTAATCTCCCATCAATATGGTTTTTATCCTCACTTTGGTAGCAGGTATCCAAAGCAATGCAAGGAATTTGTGAGACAACTTAGGGTCTGGCTCTGTTCCAGCTCAGGTAATTTCACCCTGACCTCACTCAGTCCCTCTGCAGCTTCCCCTGGGAATAGTTTCGTTTTTAGCTTCTTACCCCCAAAATATCTAATCCCACTGGATACCACGTGCTGTGTCACACCCCAAGGGCACTGAGCATCACAGAGGGGTGGGACGTGGGATCTCTCCACACTGAGCCTCAGACCAGGCTCTGTATGTTTAGCCCTTCACAGCTCCAGACCAGGTTGTTGTTAGTCCCCACAGAAC
>NW_008676747.1:9613-21784 GCF_000695815.1 Acanthisitta chloris | reverse complement strand
GGGATGAAACCACCACTCTGTGTCTGGACTCACCACAGTGCTCTGCAGCCACTGAGGTCCTCAGGGACTGATGCTCAAATACTGCTGGTGCTCCAGCTCACGCTGGATCCAGCCCAGCATCCCAGCAGTGCTCCCAGCAGGAGAGGCTCTGGTCAAACACATGGATCCCAACGAGCCCCCAACAGGGGGATGCTCAGCTGCTTGGTCAGGGAGCTGTGGGAAGGGGCAGTGGGAGCCCTGCAGAGCCTGGTGGGATGTGGGATTTGGGCTGGGAGCTGGGGAAAGGGCAGTGGGAGCCCTGCAGAGCCCGGTGGGATGTGGGATCTGGGCTGGGAGCTGTGGGAAGGGGCAGTGGGAGCCCTGCAGAGCCTGTTGGGATGTGGGATTTGGGCTGGGAGCTGGGGAAAGGGCAGTGGGAGCCCTGCAGAGCCCGGTGGGATGTGGGATCTGGGCTGGGAGCTGTGGGAAGGGGCAGTGGGAGCCCTGCAGAGCCTGCAGGATGCAGGTCCAGGCTGAGAGCAAGAAACCCCTGACCCAGCAGCACTTCCCTCCTGCCCCTGCCCAGGCTGCCAAGCTGTTTCTGGCTTTTGGAAGCACCAACCTCTGTTAGCTTCTTTTTTCCCCTTTTTCCTTGAGCCATGACTTTGGGAAGGCTCTGGGGTGGGAGCTGTCGTGCACAGTGAATGGGAAAGAGGTGGCAGCTGCACAAACCTCAAACTGTCCAGGGGGCTCAGGAAGCAAAGAACAACATCCATGTTTCACCACAGGCCCAATTACACTGGGGTTAACTTTGGCACTTCAGTAGTCAAAACAGCTTTCACATGTCTCCTCAGGCTTGAACCTCCCTCCAAGAGCCATGGGAAGGAGGACATGTAACCCAATCTGCTGCTCCAGCTTATTCAGTGTCCAACCACGTAATTGAGATAAATCACTTCTTCCTCCCATGCCCAGAAATACCTTTCATGTCTGGAGCAACCCTTCTCTGTTTAGAGACACTTGAACTTTGGGGTTTACAGGCTTTGGGGATGGAGGGGAGAGGGAAGAAGGGCACTGCTTGCTGAGTGTCCTGTGCTGGTGCACAGGGTGAGACACAGCTCATGCAGGAGCCTCGAGGGAGCAGCTCCTCTGCCTCCATCCCACCACGCTGTGCCTCATTATCTCTGTTGTGACACTGATCAACTATTGACCAGTCATTAGTTATTGACAGAGACCTGGACAAACAGCAGAGGTGGAACAATACAAACCTCATGGAGTTCAATCAAATAAAGTGCAAGGTCCTATATGTGGTTCATGGCAGCCCCATCACAGCTCCAGGTTGGGTGGAGAATGGATTGAGAGCAGCAATGAGGAGAGAGACCTGGAGGTGATGGTGCGATCAACTATTGACCAGTCATTAGTTATTGACAGAGACCTGGACAAACAGCAGAGGTGGAACAATACAAACCTCATGGAGTTCAATCAAATAAAGTGCAAGGTCCTATATGTGGTTCATGGCAGCCCCATCACAGCTCCAGGTTGGGTGGAGAATGGATTGAGAGCAGCAATGAGGAGAGAGACCTGGAGGTGATGGTGCGGGAGAAACATGAGCTGCGTTGTGACACTGATCAACTATTGACCAGTCATTAGTTATTGACAGAGACCTGGACAAACAGCAGAGGTGGAACAATACAAACCTCATGGAGTTCAATCAAATAAAGTGCAAGGTCCTATATGTGGTTCATGGCAGCCCCATCACAGCTCCAGGTTGGGTGGAGAATGGATTGAGAGCAGCAATGAGGAGAGAGACCTGGAGGTGATGGTGCGGGAGAAACTGCCCATGAGCTGCAGTGTGAGCTCAGCCCAGAGACCAACCCAGGCCTGGGCTGAGCCACAGGAGTGTGGTCACACCAGAACCTACTGGTCAAGGCAGGTGATTCTGCCCCTCTGCTCTGCTCTGTGAGACCCACCTGGAATCCTGCACACAGCTCTGGGGCCTCAGCGTGAGAAGGACATGGAACTGTTGGAGCAAGTGCAGAGGAGGTCACGAAGTTGCTCAGAGGATTGGAGCATCTCCCCTGTGAGGACAGGCTGAGGGAGTTGGGGCTGTTGAGCCTGGAGAAGGTTGTGTGGAGACCTCAGAGCACCTTCCAGGAGCTGAAGGGGCTCCAGAGAAGCTGCAGAGGGACTCAATTACAACCCCTAGAATCCTATGGTTCCACAATCACTGGCAAACCCTTCTGACCTGCCCTTGCAGGTTCTGTGGTAGAACCGAACCAGGAGTCAATGGGGACTGAAATGTGTTTCGTTCAAACCTAACCCTGGGCTAGGCAGTGCTGGACTAACAGCTGCACTCAATGATCTTAAAGGTTTTATCCAGCCTAAACAATTCCATGGTCCCATGAACCATCCCTGCCTGCTCACACACAGGAGACAGCACAGTTCCACCAGGCAGTTCTGGGAAGGTGAGGAACCCTCTCAGATGCTGGAGGGGATAATTCTCCTCCCCTCAGCAGTGGGAGCAAAGCACTGCACTTAGACATGGGTTTGCTCTTGGAATTCTCCAGGATTTGGTAACATTGGTGTGCAATAGCCTGAACAGCTGTGGTGCTTTCCCAGCCTGGAAGAGGTGGGAATCTCCCCTTAGTCATCATAAGGAAAGTATGTGTGACCCTTCCTGCCTGTCCCTTCATGTCACTGTTGGGGGGTGATGGTTTGGGGGCATGTCCAGTAAGAAGGGCAGAAAGGAAAGGTGTCCAGCCCAGGCAGTCTGAGCTGGGGCTAAAGCATCCCAAACACATGGATAGTGTCACTGCACAGACACAGAGCCTGTCTCAGGGCATGAGGCTGGGGAAAGCAGCCTGGATGGGGAGGGACCCCAGGTTCCCACTGGGGACGATGGGCTGGGTGGGATTGGGAGGGGATCCCAGGTTCCCACTGGGGATGCTGTGCAGCTCAGCACACCGTGCTGCTGGCACAGACCTCCATGCAAGCTTTGCTTTTCCATTTTAACCTCAGGCCCTGAAAAGATTGTGTTCCAGCTGACAACTCGTAAAAGCTGTCGTGGCCTGGCTCACAGCAAACATCTGCCAGTGGAATGGCTCCCAGCAGGACACACACTGCGCCAGGGGCTCAGGGGATGCTGAAAGTGAGCAGAGAGAGGGAGAGGAGCGGGTAAGGAAGAGCTTCACCTCCAACCAGCAGCACCCCTGAGGTTCTCTTGGGCAACTGCAGAGGAAGAGCAGCTTGGGATGGAGCTGGGTCAGCCCCAGGGGCAGCAGCATCACAGCCATGGGACACAGGGTAACTTGAGAAGGAGTCAGCCAAGCTGCTGTGAGACAAGGGCTCAACCACAGCTCATCCCTGCCATAGGGAGGCTGCTCTGTTTATTGGTTCTGCTCTCAGGATGGGATAAGTTTGCACATTACCAGAGCTCACACGGGGCCTCAGAGCTCACACGCAGCCTCAGAGTCCCCTCTGGGCACCTTAGGGCTGAGAGTGTCAGTGTTTATAGGAGCAGAGCCCCAAGGAGCACCACTGCAAGGGGAGAGGGGATAGAGGGACCCCAGAGAGCAGCACTGCAAGGGGATGGGGAAAAGAGGGGGACAGAAAGGGAGAAAGGCAGGGAGAAAGGCAGGGAGGGAAGGAGTTGCTCAGACCTGAAGGAGTGGCTCTGTCCTGCTCCAGGAGCACCATGGCTCTGTTCTCTAACAGCACAGTGGCTCTGTCCTGCTCCCAGGGAGCACAGCCATGGGACTCACACAGCCCACCAAGACAATCCCAGCTCTGATTCAATGTGGGGCAGCAGCTGCCATGGAGAAAACCCTGAGTGGCAGGGAGCAAGGGAAAGGCAAACCAAAGCAGTGTGTGGCAGCACAGGAACCATGTGCGAAGGAAATGAGTGAAGATGCTCCAGGACTCACTAACAGGCTCCACCACGTGGCTCTGCCTCGGCCAAGGTCTTTGCTGAGCGAGTTTGGACACATCTCATTTCCCACAGACCCTCATTATCCTCCTCGTGTTCGCCACAGTTCTCCATAAATATTTTATGAGCATCCTCTTTGCAAGGCTTGCGTTCAGGTTTGCCCAGTGAAAGCGTCTGCCTGGCAAGGAGGGGAGAGGGGAAATGAACAGCAAGAGTGATCAGGGCAGCGGTGGGAGCGAAGGGGAAAAAGCCTCTCTTCGTCTTGATAACTAGGTTGTCTCATCTCTACTCTTGTCTGATAACAGCAGGGCAGCTGCATCCCCTGAGCAGGATCCCTTGGAAGGTTGTTTTCAGGAGTGCTGCTCAGTCACCTCTCGCAGAGCTCAGCTGTGCCCTGAGCTCCTGGGCAGAGGATGAGGAGAGCGAGGAGAGGAAACAGCCCCAGCAGCACAGACGTGTCCACCTGCTGGGCCCTACCTGGCTGAGAGGTTTCCTGCCACGAGCAGCTTCACAGCCCTGACAGATGGGAGCGTTTAAGCATAGCTAATGCTGCACACACCAGCTGGAGCAGGAGCTGTGGCCGAGCAGGGCACAGGTGTGCCCTGCCCAGGTGTGCTCCACACACAGCCCTGCACACACAGCTCTGCACACAGAACCCACCACACACCCTGCACACACATCCTGCACACAGAACCCTCCACTCAGAACCCTCCACACACATCACTCACCACACATATCACCCACCACACACAGCATCCTGCACTCAGAACCCACCACACACAGCATCCTGCACACAGAACCCTCCACTCAGAACCCTCCACACACATCACTCACCACACATATCACCCACCACACACAGCATCCTGCACTCAGAACCCACCACACACAGCATCCTGCACACATAGTCCTCCACACAGAACCCCCCACACAGAACCCTCCACACAGCATCCTGCACCGCCCAGACTGAGAGAGGGCCTTAGCCTCATTCTTCCCTGGGCCAGTCTGCAGCTGGGAACATCCATCCCTGGTGCCACCTGCTATTCTGCTGTGGCACTGGTTTTCCTCCCTCCTCTCCACTTGCTGGGTGCTGGTCCTGGCCACAGATTTTCTCTGCTGTGTTGTCTGAAGCACAGCCCAAGCCCTTTCCACCCCACCTCAGCCTCCTGCAGCTATCCTTCTGCTTCCCAAGCTTTGAGTCAGGGCTGGCTGGGAAGCAAGAATTCCATTTAGAACAAAAACCCAACAAAACCCTGAGGTTTGGAAATTGGTTTCCATCATCATTTCGAAGAGGGAGTGACGTGCTGATGACTACAAGCCAGAAAGGGAGCACTGCTCTCCCTGGCTGTGTGTGACTGTGGCCCTGGGGCACCAGCCCTGGGGTTCTGTATGTCTGTGGATGAAGGGGCAGAGCTCACACTGCTCCTGGGGTCTCTCCAGAGAGCTCCAGTTATGGACCACCTAAGTATTCTCAGCTCTCCGAGGGGATAAACCTTCTCCAGTGGGAGAAGCTGCACTGCAAATCCCTCATCAGTCGGAGTGTTTCCAGTAAGGGGCTGAGCTGGGCCTAGTCAGCGGGGCGAGGGGTGATGGAGGGGCTGGAGCTGCCCATGAGCCACATCCCCAAGTCCAGGAGGGGCTCGAGGGTCCCTTTGGCCCCTCTGTAGCTGAGAGATATCTCTAGTGAAGGAGGTAAAGCAATAAGTGTCTGAGGAAGGCAAAGTTCTCCTGGACCCTTAGCAGATCACACTTCCCTCCTCTGGCCACGGAGCCCACACAGCCTCAGAGGCTTGTCAGGAGATGTTTGCTCCCCAAATTTCCCTGTATAAGATGCTCTGTGAGGTATGTGTTCAATGAAGAAGGAGCTGGGCTCCCACCCTGCCTCATGCTAAAGGCCTGAGCTTGCTGTTGGGGAATTCCTCCTGCCGAGGTACGGTCCTAAGCAAAGAAAAAAAAGCACTTAAATAATTTCCTCTCTAATTGGTAAGAGGATGAAACAAGTGACCTAATCAGCCTTTGCTGTCTCTCATTTCTGCCTGACTCTGACATTATTCACCCAGGCTTGACAGCACAGCCCAAAGTGTGTGGTGGGGTCACCCCGGTTTGCTCCAGAGCAGGTGTGGGAAGTATCAGCCTCGGGAGCTCTGAGCTTTCCTTGGATCATTTCAATCCTATCGACCCCTACCAAGAGCTGCAGAGGCCTTAAAACATCTCTGAGCATCCCAGTTCTCCCTGTGCAGCTGCTGGGCAGCAAGCCAGCACGGGATGCTTGCTCAGATGCCCACACAGAGCTATAAAAACACCGAATTACCCCAATCAAAGCTCCTCTCCTGTGCCCCAGCACAGCCAGGGAGGGTGCAGGGAAAACTGCTCCAAGGTTTCGTACTGAGATGTATGAGAAACCACACCTGGAGGTGTTTCAGAGGTGTCTGGATGTGGCACTGGAGGACCTGGTTCAGGGTTTAGGGGTTCCAGCAGTGACAGGTTCATAGTTGGACTTGATCCAACTTGGGCCTCCTCCAACCCTGATGGCTCTGTGACTGTGGCTGGGCTGGGTCCTGCTTTCAGGAGCAGAACCAGAATTAGACTTGATAGGACTTTGTTAGATTTTGTTCCTTACAGGGAGGAATTTGGTGCTTCCCAACTGGCTTTGCAGCAATGAGCCATCCCCACTCCCCGTGCCATCCCCCCCAGAACTGCACCTTCTGTAACCCAAGTTTATCTCCCAGTCCCACAGCAAAATGGTCTCCTCTGTTCCCAGAGATGAGTTTCTTACTTCTCTTCCTCTCTCTGTTAGATTAGCTCCCTGAAATTTATCACCTGCTCTCCCTTCCTCAATCCCACCTTCCTACCTCCACATTCCTCTACCTTTCTAAATCATTCCCCTCCCTTCTGCTTGCTGACACCTTTCAGCTTGCTGAAGGTCAATGGTATGACACATCTCTCCTGCTTTTCTGCCTCCACCACCCCAACACGAGCAGGTTCCAGGCTGTCCCGTGGTATGTCCCTCACTGTAAAGCTGATTTTCCCCTCCTGGTTTCATGGTGACAGCTCCCACGTGACAGTCATGAACCAAAAAAAGCCATGGGATGAATTGCTCATCCACCTGGAGTGGAGGTTTCCCAAAGAGGGAGCAGCAGTGGTGCCAAGGTGTTGGCCATCCACAGGTGAGAACATCTGCCACACCATCCTCTTCCTCCTCTCCAGCCCTCCTCATGCACCTCCTTGGCTTTGCCTGTCCTCTCTCCCTTATGCCAGAGTCTTCTCCATCCCCCTGGTTTCTGGGGTGTGTGCCCTGGATCCTGGCTCAGCAGAAGCAGCTCTGGCTCTGGGGGGACCAGGCAGTGAGGGCTCTGTGCTGGGGTGCTCCACCACTTTCCAGCCTCTCCTGAAACTCATCAATTCAATCCCCTTTGGACCTGGCTAACTCCTGCATCCTCCTCCCTCACCTTCTAGAATCCTAGAACAAATCCATGTTCAAATTGAAGGAGGGAAATTGAGGTTAGATGTCAGGCAGAAGTTTCCCTGTGAGGGTGGTGAAATACTGGCCCAAGTTGCCCAGGGAGGCTGTGGCTGCCCCAACCCTGGCAGTGTTCACAGCCAGGTTGGCTGAGCCTTGAGCAACCTGCTCTGGTGGGAGGTGTCCCTGCCCAGGGCAGGGGTTGGGGCTGAGTGAGCTCTAAGCTCCATCCTAACCCCTAAAATCCTATGATTCTATGAACATCCTGAGTTGGAAAGGACCCACAAGGACGTCCAGCTCCTGGCCCTGCACAGGACACCCCAACAATCCCAACCTGCTCACTCCTAAGAGCACTTCCACTCCACCTCCCCTTCAAGGAGCAATGCCTTAGAGCAGCTTTACTCTTATCCTTAAGAGGAGAAATTTCAGCCTGAGGATGGCTGCAAACTGGAAAACAAATTCCCCAGGAGCAGGGCAGGCCACAGAGAGGGGCCAAGCCAGTCACATTGTGTCTTTTCTCCAAGAAGTTCACGTTTTTCCAGTGAAATTGAAGGGAAAGCAAAGAAGCTGTGCTGGTTGGGACTCTGGTGGCTGTGCTGTGCTGCTGAGTGCTGCGTGTGCATGGAATCGCACGCTCCAGCTCACTCTTCCCCCAGGGGAGCCAAAGGAGGGAAATAAAATCCTAAAATGGTTTTTTATCATTGCTGCTCAGAAACTAAACAATTTCAGCTATGTGAGGATCCTCACACAGGAAGGTAACTGGGATCACAGAGGCTTTTTCTCTGCACAGGCATTTCCATGAGCAGTTTTTGATCCACAGGCTTGAGTACTTCAGTTTTAAATGTGTTTTTTCATATAGCAAAAGAATCTTTCCCCAAAGCAGAGTTTTGCCCCAAACCCTCTGGCCCAGCCTGTGCCCATGGCCACAGATGTGCTAACCCAGTGACTTGGGCTCAGCTTGTGCCACACCAGGCACAATGTCACCACAGAGGTGGCACGATGTGGCTGCTGACTGTGGAGGAGAGAAAATGAGTGAGCTTGGCCAGAAAGTGTAAATAAAGGATCTATAGTTGTTAAACCCACACAGGGAAACCTCTGCTCAGCTTCTGTTCAACAAATGGCCTAACCTACACTGGGAGCTCAGAGACACCAGGAACCAGCACCAGTAACTGGCTCAGCCCCTCCAGGGTGCCCAAGGCACTCGTGGCACCACAGAAAGGCCTGGGAACCTCCACAGAAACTGGTGGGACAGCCAAAACCCACTGTGTTAGGGACCTTGTGGGTGCCCACCCCAGCCCTGCTCCTGCCCGTGCTCCTCCATCCTCCCTCCTCCAGTCTGGCTGAAGGTTGATCCATGGGGATTCATTACTGCTGTCCAGTGGTTACCTCGTCCCATCCCTCCCATCTCCCAGGCTGTCCTGCCAGGCAGACCCAGAGCTGTGCCCCTTGGAGCAGCAGCAGTGCCCCAATCCCTCCACACACCCCATTCCCAACACTTTTTGCACAGCTCCCGCTCCTCCCCGTGCCTAGAGCCGCAGCCCCGGGATGTGCGGAGAGATAAGGCTCTGCTCACGTTACCCACACTGCCATCCTGCCACCTGATAGTGTTAATTATGACTTATTCTAATATAAAAGAAACCCTTCAGCAGGTTTCCCCTTGCTCTGCCCACTGCAGGGACCCCCCACCCCTGCTGCCTCCTCTTCCCAAGCCCACGGGACTTCCCAGTTTTCAGCAACATGAGCTGCAGGAGGTGCTTTGAGAATGCTGCAGGCTGGCAGCTTTCCCACCTCAGTGTCAAATCTCACTGCATAATATTCTCCATATTCCTTTATGGAAACCAGAAATTCTGGCTTTCCTGAGCGCTCACTGTGGCCTCACTCACCACTCAGCAGTGCTGGTGGCCGCAGGGAGGTGACAACCAGCACAGTCCTCCCCACCAGCCACTGAGCAAGGACATGGACTACAGCACTGGGAGAAGCCCTCTGGCAAGGATTTGGTTTGCCCAAAGTGTCCCACATGACAACCTTGTCTCCAAAATGGAGAGCCATGGATTGGATAGGTGGACACATGGTGGATGAAGAACCAGCTGGATGGTCACACACAGAGTTGTGGTCAGTGGTTCAGTGTCCACATGGAGACCACTGAGGAGTGGTGTCCTTCAGGGGTTGGTGGTGTCCCTCAGGGGTCAACGGGGGCCAACACTGCTCAACACCTTTGTTGGTGACATGGACAGCAGATTGAGGCTCCTTCAGCAAGTTCTCTGAGCACACCAAGTGTGTGGGGCAGTCAGAGCTGGAGGGAAGGGATGGGACAGCCAGAGGGACCTGGACAAGCTGCAGAGGTGGAACAATGCATTCTATGATTCTATGACTCCATGGATTGCACAGCACAGCAAAGCACAATAATAAATCTGGAATAGATTGCACTGATATCCCAGTGCCCAGGGAGGTGGTGGAGTCACCAGCACTAGAAGTATTTAAGAGGCATCTGGACCTGGCACTGGAGGATCTGGTTTAGGGTTTAGGGTTTAGGGTTCCAGCAGTGACAGGTTAATGTTGGACTAGATGATCGTAGAGGTCTCCTCCAACTTTGATGAACCTATGATTCCATTCCTAGGCCTAAGAGAGAGCTCTTTGCCCTAAAACCCTCTTCAAACTGGTGTGTGGCTGGTGCAGAAGCTGCTTTGGAGCAGCCCCAGGGCAGCAGGGCCAGGCAGGGGGTGCAGAGCAGCTCTGGAGCAGGAGGGCCCAGGGGTCCCATCCAACAGGTGCGTGCGAAGCAAATGTCAACTCAGCTGAAGGCAACGCTTCCTCCCAGCCCTGGGAAGTGCAACTGCCAGGCTTCCTGCTGCTCTTAATCTACAGCACATTGAGGAGCTGGTGGTGACATGGACAGTGGATTGAGGCTCCCTCAGCAAGTTCTCTGAGCACACCAAGTGTGTGGGGCAGTCAGAGCTGGAGGGAAGGGATGGGACAGCCAGAGGGACCTGGACAAGCTGCAGAGGTGGAACAATGCATTCTATGATTCTATGACTCCATGGATTGCACAGCACAGCAAAGCACAATAATAAATCTGGAATAGATTGCACTGATATCCCAGTGCCCAGGGAGGTGGTGGAGTCACCAGCACTAGAAGTATTTAAGAGGCATCTGGACCTGGCACTGGAGGATCTGGTTTAGGGTTTAGGGTTTAGGGTTCCAGCAGTGACAGGTTAATGTTGGACTAGATGATCGTAGAGGTCTCCTCCAACTTTGATGAACCTATGATTCCATTCCTAGGCCTAAGAGAGAGCTCTTTGCCCTAAAACCCTCTTCAAACTGGTGTGTGGCTGGTGCAGAAGCTGCTTTGGAGCAGCCCCAGGGCAGCAGGGCCAGGCAGGGGGTGCAGAGCAGCTCTGGAGCAGGAGGGCCCAGGGGTCCCATCCAACAGGTGCGTGCGAAGCAAATGTCAACTCAGCTGAAGGCAACGCTTCCTCCCAGCCCTGGGAAGTGCAACTGCCAGGCTTCCTGCTGCTCTTAATCTACAGCACATTGAGGAGCTAAATATATTCACAGCCCAGTACAGCAGGGCCTTGCTAATCTGCCCTTCATCATTTGGACACGCAGATCTGGCTCTCCCCGCGCCCAGCACAGGTTTAGCAGCAGAGCCATCACGCTGAAGCCTCCTGTTTCCCCACTCCATCCTTCTGGCAGGGCTGGCTCGAGCTGCTCACGAGGACATGACGGAGGATGTGCCCCAGTAATTGAAACAGAGCTGCAGTTGTCAGAGGGAATGAGCCGTGTGCTTCCTGCTGGCCTGACCTTGCCCTGTGCTGCTTTGGGGAACAAATTGCATTTGTTCATTTGCAAAACAATTCTCGCAGTCATTAGTAGCACTCAGGGCTTAATCCTGGGGGGATTTCAGAGGATCACAGGATGGTTTGGGTTAGAAGGACCTTAAGGCTCCTCCAGTACCACCTCCTGCCATGGGCAGGGACAACTTCCCCCAGCCCAGGTTGCTCCTGTCTAAGCTGGCCTGGAACACTGCCAGGGATGGAGAGTCCACAACGTCTCCAGGCAACCTCTCTGATCCATAGAATCACAGAGTTTTAGGGGTTGGAATGGAGTTTAGAGATCACCCAGCCCCAACCCCCTGCCCTGGGCAGGAACACCTCCCACCAGAGCAGGTTGCTCAAGGCTCAGCCAACCTGGCTGTGAACACTGCCAGGGTTGGGGCAGCCACAGCCTCCCTGGGTAGTTCCAGTGTCTCACCACCCTCACAGGGAAAACTTCTGCATGACATCTAACCTCAATTTCCCTCCTTCAATTTGTGCCCATTGCCCCTTGTCCTGTAGCTCCTAACACAGAGTCCTCTGCAGCTTCCCTTGAGGCTCTTCAGCTCCTGGAAGGTGCTCTGCGGTCTCCACACAACCTTCTCTTGTCCAGGAGATTTCCCCTGTGGGACTCCAATCCCATCCCAGGTGCTGGCTCTGTCCTGGCTCCATGCACGTGGGATTGGGGCCGTTTGGGGAAAGGTGCTGACACACTCCCTTGGAGTGGGTGATGGGATCCCATTTCCTGTGGAGTGTGGGGAGCAGAGACCACTGAGTAACCTCGAGGGACTGCCTGACTCCATGCTCTAAAGGATGTGCTGCAGGTACTGGCAGCTGCCTCGAACCCACACACCCAAAGAAATCTGTCTATATCCAGCAAATATGGGCAAGAAATGCTCCCCACGCATGTTGGGGGGGAGGTTGGGAGCTCATCCTTGGAGTGTGCTGGAGATCCCCTCGCTCAGCTCTGCTCCCACATCCCAGGGGAAACAGGAGCTGGG
>NW_008676747.1:0-9429 GCF_000695815.1 Acanthisitta chloris | reverse complement strand
GGGGGGGGGGGGGGAATCAAACGGGCAGGAACAAATGAGTAAATCAAGTTACGGTTTTACATCTCTTTAAGTTGTTTCCCTCTAAGAGCTCCCCAGATTTTATCTCAGGTGGTTTCAGTCGACCAGGAGAGCCAGGGCTCCTCGGGCTTTCCAAGGAAGGGCAGCCCCCACAAGGTAGAAGGGAGCTTTGCTCAGGAAAGCCAGCAGGAGGGAAGGGGAACAGCAGGGATAACTCATCCTGCCTCGTGGAAAGTCCAGTAAACACTCAGGAGTCCCTGAGTCCCTGTGAGGGTGAAGGAGATGATCCAGGAGCAGCCCCAGTACTGCTGGAGGGGAGCCGAGTGATGCCTTTTGGGGGAAGCCTCACCCCTCAGCATCACCTGCCTGGCACACTCACCTTCACCAGTTCTTCCATGTGTCCCACAGTGGGAAGTGCCAGCAGAAGCGGCTGGAGGCTTCTGTCTCTGGTGTTCAGAGTGGCCATGGGGTGACTTCCCAAGTTTCACCTTAGCTCATCAGTGTTGTTCCCTGGGCCCAGCTGTCTACAGCCCTCACAGCCACAGCTCCTGTGCATTTGTGCCTTGGGAGCACAAGCTGCTCATCTAGGCAAGAGCTGAGCAATTGCTGCCACTGCCTGAGCCCTGTGGGCACGTGGCCACTCCTGGTACCTTGTGGCTGCTCCATCCTGCTGTGACCTTGGGTGAAGCCCATGGCAGTGCCCTCAGGCTGGGAATCCTGGGATATTCCCTCCATCCCAGGGCCAGCAGGTCTCTGAGTGTGCAGAAACACATGCCCATCCCATGGGCAGAGCTGTTCATTCCAGACAGGCATCTCCATCCTGGGAGAACTGGGCAGCTGCTGCTGAGCTTTGCCATTTTCCTCTCCTGAAGTGTTTCTGTACAGAAATTCACTCAGATTTCCCTAACCTGAGAGATAATAACCTGAGGAATTTCTAGTCAGGCTTCATTGGCCATGGCATTTCTCTGCTCTTTCACAAATCCCTGATGTCTTCCTACCCCAAAACACAGCAGAAACAGAAAACAAATCAATCCGCATAACAACAGCATGATCAGCTTTTGTCTGGCCTGGGAGAGGGGAGAGAGAGCAAGGGAGGAGAGGAGAGATGGAGTGATAGGGGGAGAAGGGAGAGAAAGTGCAGGGCTGAGGAGGGGCAGCGTTTCTGGACTCGTTGGAAACCATCAATCACTGTTAGTGCAAGAGGCTGTTTGGAGGTGGTGAGCATTAAATTCCAGCAGAATGTGATGAATAACAGGAGGAAAAACATTCCCATTGTAGAAGAATAAAAACAAGAGCTCCCTCTTCCCCCACGCCGAACAGCCCCAACCTGGGAGAAAGTCCTGGGAAAGGCTGAGCCTGAGGCCACGGAGGAGTCTCGGTGGAAGTGCTAGGGGAGCTGCAGGGCTGAGAGAGATCCTCACTGGACCCTGAAGGACCTCACTTTCACCACCGAAACCTCCATCAGGGCTGGGAGGGACAGGGGGTGGCTCATTTTGCCTTAATGATCACCTAGCCCTGCTGATTATTAGTAACTCAGACAAGATCAGGGTCCTGGTTCCCCAGAGTCCTGCACCCCCTGGGGCTCCGAGGGGCTCCTGCTGCCTGGAGGCCTCTCAGTGCCAACCCTGCCATCCCACTGGCTGGGAGATGGTCAGGGCTGCCCTCCTGTCTCTGCTCTGAAGATCCAGCCCCTAAAAGCACAGACCCTGGAGATGGAGATTGGCATTTGTTGCTTCCCTGCGTCGCTCACCAACGCAGTCAGCAGCAGCATCTCCCATTAATTAGACAGGCTAGTAATGAGAGCCGAGGGCCCTAGAGGCTCGTCTGACATCACCAGGTATTGCTGTCAAGCAGACACAGAAAAATGCACTGAGATTCAGCCAGAACATCCCTGGAATTCAGGAATTTGTCCTAAAAATGCACGGGCTGATGCTTGGTCTTTGGTGTCTGCTGGGGCGGAGGGAAGGGAGCACCTGCAGCCAGGCTGGCTCAGGAAACATCCACGGCACTGGGGGCACTGGGGCTTATGATGAAGAGCTAATTTGGCATCAGCATAAATGTGAAAGGGAAATTCTGGTGCAGCTTAGATGACCTTTCCTGGAGCTGTGTGGGCTGTGGCAATGACGAATGGGACACCTGAGCTGGCACAAAGGGGCAGAGCCCCAAGGGCACCGCAGTTTGCTAACCAGGGGGTGGCTGCACTTCAGGGGCCATGCCTGGATCTGCCTGGTGACAGGGCACTGAGGCATTCCCCCCTCTGGCCCAGCAGACAGGCAGAGATGCTGTGAGTTCTTCGACATGTGTAGACAAGCTCAATGTGTCTATGGCCATGACAACGTGACCATGACAACATGAGCATGACATGAGCAGAGGTGCAGATGTTTAGAGAGGAGAAGGTTGTGTGGAGACCTCAGAGCACCTTCCAGGAGCTGAAGGGGCTCCAGGGAAGCTGCAGAGGGATCTATGTTAGGAGCTGCAGAGACAGGACAAGGGGCAATGGGCACAAATTGAAGGAGGGAAATTTAGATGAGATGTTAGGCAGAGGTTTTCCCTGTGAGGGTGGTGAGACACTGGCCCAGGTTGCCCAGGGAGGCTGTGGCTGCCCCAACCGTGGCAGTGTTCACAGCCAGGTTGGCTGAGCCTTGAGCAACCTGCTCTGGTGGGAGGTGTCCCTGCCCAGGGCAGGGGTTGGGGCTGGATGGTCTCTGAGCTCCATTCTGACCCCTAAAATCCTATGACTCGATATTCCCTTAGGAATGGGCCAATGCACAGGGCACCACTCCACCAAGGCCTGACCAGCCACAGAGTGGGCGAGGACTCAGCATCCAGCAGGAGTGGTGGTGGCATGGAGAGGGGCTGGAAGTGGAGTCCCCAAGGGGCCCTGGCCCTGTGTCCCCAAGGACATGTCCCTGCCATGTGGCAGTGGCCCAGGGATGCTCCGCTGAGAGAACGACTCGCAGGGACTCTGCTGAGGGTGTGTTTCCTATTAGGGCTGTTGAAGTCTCCACAATTAGGAATGTAGCTCAACCAGAGTGTGAATCCTTAATAGGAAACATGCCCCAGATGCAGACGAGGCCCCGAGGCAGATGCCATCCCTGGCAGGCCCTGGGGCTGGTGCGAGCAGAGATGGCTCCCACATGAGGAGCATCAGAGGGGGAGGCTGTGCCCCGGCTCTCCTGGCCGCTGCTGCCAGCTTTGATCAACCTTTGTCTTCTGACTCCCAAACAGTTCTGTCACACTTGTTTCCCAAGTGCGAAGAGCCCAAAGCCACGCTGGAAACTTTGAGACAATTTGGGATTCCTTTGCACCAAAGCCAAGGGCAGGACAATGGGGCTTTGATGCTATTGACATGTTGGTTCAGAGTTTCCCTGGTGCTGTTTCCCAGCACAGGCCAGAGCAGAGGGCTCTGCTCTGCTCTGTCTAATTAGTTAATGTTTGTACAGTGCTGGGAGAATATAAAGTGCTCAGGAAGTGGAAAGCCTTCTCCTTATTGCTATGCCTTCCCATCCCCTCTGCCTGCACTCGCTGGAGCTGCAAAGGCTCTGAAAGGAAAGAAAAATAAGGTCAAGTTTAGTTTATTTAAATGTGAAATAAAATTTTAGTGCTGCGCAGAGGCAATGGACTGGCAGAGCCAAGGAGGGCAGAGCTCTGAGATCCCCAGAGCAGGGATGAGCCAAGCTGAGGCTGCTTGATGTTGTTCCATGCTGCCCTGTCACTGTGTGTGCCACGTCTGGCCTGGACAAACCCTTCCTGGAGGCAGCAGAGCCCAGCTCAGCTCCTGCTGGAACTGCTACCAGTGGAGCTAACTGGTGCCAGCCACTCAAGGCACCCGGTTACACCATCACATGGACATCTGGCAGCTGCGGATGGAGCTGCTCGAGGACGAGCCCCCATGGCACAGCTGGGCTGGAAAACAGGTCCCAACACTTGCACATCCCCTAGCCAAGTCCCTGGGTGCTGCCAGCACTGCAGCCCATGGGCAGCATCCCAGAGAGCAGGAGAACATCCCACTCCTGCCTGTTGGTCTCCCAGCTCCAGGTAGTAAGGTGCTGTGAGAGGTCCCTGAGGATGTTCTGGGCAGGTGAGAATGAGAAATTTCCTCTATGACCAGTGGTGACTCACAGCCCAGAGTGACACTGAGGGTGCTGCCACAAAGGACTGCTCCCCTCGGGCCCTGGATTTGGGGCTGGCTGAGTCGTCTCAGCATGTTGTTCCCTTTTCTCCTCCCTTGGGTGATCTCCCCTCATTGAGATTCCTCTCCTTGCTAGTGATAAAGCTTTGAGGAGTTGCTCGAGAGGTTCAGCGCCCCCCCCCAAGCTCCCACTACAGCCTCTCCCCTGCCAAATCTGTTTGTATTTTTAACATTTTCAGGCAACAATCTTAAACCAAAGCAGATGTGACAATGAATATTTATCTGCACATCTCAGTATGGGATTTTCTCTTAAACTCGATAAAATAAACTGCTCAGGATACAGAACAACATTTCTCCTAATACACAATACACGAGGGGCAGGAGGGGAATTAGCAGATGAACTCGGCATTAAAGCCATTTCAAATCGAAAGAGCAGCAGCATTTCCACGCAGGAGACAGTTGGTGCTTTCGGTGAGAGCCTGGAGTGGTTTCTTTTCAGTTCCTCCAGGCACACGAACACCAGGCAGAAAGGTTAGTGTCAGTGCTAAGCTGGGCAGGTGAGCAGGAGCTCTTCCCATGGCATGGGAGGAGGGAAGAGCAGCCCTGGATGCACTAGAGCAGGGTACAGGGCCATGTAGGGCGAGCGGAGCAGGGTCAGGAGGGCAAGGAGGAGACCAGCATGGCTGGAGGGACAAGGAGGTCACCAGGTCTGAGTCCCAACCTTGTGCCTTTCCGATGGGACCACCACTCTCCCCATCCCTCTTGGGGTATCACAGCAGCTTCACTCCTGCTGCTTTCACTGGGGTTTGTTTCCCTCCATCAGGGCAGTGGAGCCTGGGTGAAGCATCCCCACCCTTCTATGCCTGAAGGGTGCAGGAATTACCTTGCTGGGGCTGATGTGCACAGGATGCTCCAGACTCACTGGGCTGGGACCTCTGGGCTTTCCAGGGAGGAATGTGACTTTGCTGGCTCTTTGGCAGCTGTTTCTGGCCCAGAGGGTGGGATGCCCCTTCATGCTCAGGGGTAAGTTGAGCTCATGTCCCTCAGAGCAACTGGATCCCAGCACGGTACAGCACCACAGGACCAAATCCTCTGCTTCGTCTGGCACTGTGTGGTCTGGCACCCCTTCCTCCCCACTCTGCTCCTCCTCAGTTCCTTGGTGGTAAGGCTCAAAGTGATGAATGAGCAAACACGCTGAGATCCTTGGGCTGAGCACTGGCAGCTCGTGCCCCACTCTGCTGTGCCTTGTGGGTGCTGCTGTGGGGCAGCAGAGCTGTGCTGGAGGCAGCACATTCTCCCTGGAGCTGAGGGCAGTGCCAGCCTTGCCATGCTCTGCTCCAGGAGCCAGACACGTTTCTCCAACCTGCTGCCTCTGACACACAGCCAGAACAGCATGCAGATTAAAAATAACAACCACCACCACAATAAAGAGGCTCAGCCACCACAGCAGAGCTGCCCATGTGCACTGACCCTCCCCAGAGCCTGAGCGAGGCAACACATGAGCAGCACTGGGAGGATGGAGGGGGCAGCAGGAGCGTCCTGAGGATTCTCCCATCCTGTCTCCAGGGCTGAGAGGCCAGTAAAGCCCCTTGTGCTCATTCAGTCCTCCACAGCTCCATGAAGGGAGGGATTCAGCATGCCCAGGGACAGAGCTGCCCATGTGCACTGACCCTCCCCAGAGCCTGAGCGAGGCAACACATGAGCAGCACTGGGAGGATGGAGGGGGCAGCAGGAGCGTCCTGAGGATTCTCCCATCCTGTCTCCAGGGCTGAGAGGCCAGTAAAGCCCCTTGTGCTCATTCAGTCCTCCACAGCTCCATGAAGGGAGGGATTCAGCATGCCCAGGGAGAGCTGTGGTGGTCTGGTCAAGCCACTGACCACAGCATCACATTCTGTAACACCTTGTCCTCTTGGGTTTAGGACCATCTACCCTGCTCCTCCTCTCCCAGAGAGGGATGTGTGTCTCAGTGTCCTGAGGGACCCCTAAATAATGAGGCAAAGGGCCAAGGTCTCCTTTGGTCTGCAGAGACTGCAAATAGGACACAAAAAAACTGCTGACTGAAGGGGCTCAGCAGCTTCCCGAGGGGAATAGCCACAGCTGGTGGCACTCAGTGTCAGAAATGGGATGGTGACTGTTTGAGCCTGGAGGGACTGTGTTTTCCATGCTGAGAGAGCAGAGCAGAGCCCAGCCTGGCACAGGAGGTGCTGCTGCTCACCAGCACATGCCTTTGGGCAGAGAGGGGAGTGGAGGGGTTTGGTGTGTTTCCAAAGCATGGAGAGGGTCCCAGAGCTCAGGAGGATCCTGCTCAGGACTTCATGGTCCGGTTGCTCCCAGCCAGCACTGGGTGCCAGCCCACACTGCCAGCACTCACACAGCCCCTCTGACCAGAGGGCACAGCCTTATGCTTCATCCCCAGAGCCTGGCCATGTCCAGGCTCCCCACGAGCCTTCCTGAGGCTCATGGACAATGATTCCTGGTGCTTCAGCAACAGAGCTTGGCCAGGTCCAGGCTCCCCACATGCCTTCTAGGGGCATGAAGGAGGAAGGCTTTGATTTCCCAAGCCATGCCAAGGAGCAGCCAGGGGAGCAGCCAGACACAGCCCGGGAACTTCCCAGCATCCCAGGATAGGTTTGTTTCTTTCCCCAAACTACACAATAGTGGCCTGATGTGACGCCTGAGCCACATAACATCCCTTTGCAAGGAAATGGGGTGTCAGTGCCACAGCTGTGACAGACACAGCTCAGGCTCAGTAGCATGAGTTGGGCAGAGAGAGGCACTGGGCAGAGGCACTGGGCAGAGACACTGGGCACAGAGAGACACTGGGCATAGAGAGACACTGGACAGAGAGGCACTGGGTTCCTGTTTAGGTTTGGGGTTCCAGTGTTTGTAAAACATGTATTTTCCCAGTGTTTCCCTCCCAGCCCTTCCAGCCTCCCAGCCCTTCGGAGCTGCAGGAGCTGTGGCCGTGCCCAGTGCTGGCTCGGCTGTGCCAGGCATGCTGATGGGCCCTGCAGCCCTCCCTGCCAGCTCTCCTCTGCCTACAGATCAGCCAGCATTGACATGCAGTCTCCAGGGGTGGACGGGGTGGTATGAGGCACTGAAAGAGCTGCTAGAAGGGGGGAAAGAAGGGAAAGAAAAAAGAAAGGGAAAAAAAAAAAGCAAGGCAGCAGCGTATAAATGAATAAATAATAGTAATAAAAAAGATCATTGGGAAGCAAAGACATTCTTTATGGTGCATTAATGTGTTTTCTCAGCTGCTCTCCTGACTCTCCAGCAGCTCTCGCAGTTCCTGTCCTGGGGAGTCTGCTGGGAGCTGTGGGTGCAGGAAGGCTTGTGCTGACTGCTCTGCCCCCACTCCCACTGCCCTTGCAGCTCCCTGGCACCCACTGCCCTGTCTTCCCCTTTACACCCTCAAAGAGGCTCCTGAATTCCCTCACGGCTCACAGAGAGATCCAACAGGCTCTTCATGGCAGGGCACAGTGTCCTGGCTGGCCCAGGGGTGGTGATCCATCCCCACCCAATGGAGGGGACACTCCTGAGCCACAACCCGCCCCTGCCCTATGGGAGAACCTGCCTCCTGCCCAGAGCAGTCCCTCGGTGGGGAAGTGCTGCAGGAACAGGAATCTCAGCCTCTCTGTGTCCCCCCAGTGTTGCCTCCCCCTGCTCTCCCCAGGGGCCCTGAGCCCACACTGTTCCTCCCCATCTCCAGCAGCTCCCAGGGAAGGACCCAGCTGTTTGTGGTGGGACAGGAGAGGCAGGAGGGAGCTGCTCTTATCTGTGTGCTGCCAGCAGTGTCCCCACGCTGTGCTGAGTGACGTGGAGCAGCCACACCTGCTCCTGGTGCTGCTGCTGCTATAGAAACACCCAACTTCTTACACTCATCTCCTTTCTTCTTCCTCACTTAAATATCCAATATTCTGAATTCACAGTAAATTTACTATGTTTCTGAATTCCCTCACAGTTCAAAGGAAGATCCAACAGGCTCTTCATGCAGTTGTGTCTCTGCCAGGGCACAGTGTCCTGCCTGGACCAGGTGTGGTGATCCATCCCCACCTGATGAAGGGGAATCTCCTGAGTCACAAACTCCTTCCAGGGGCTGAGCCCTCTCCTGTTCAAGGTCACCAGATCACCCAGCCCCTACCCCTGCCCTGGGCAGGGACACCTCCCACCAGAGCAGGTTGCTCAAGGCTCAAGCAACCTGGCTGTGAACACCGCCAGGTTTGGGGCAGCCACAGCCTCCCTGGGCAACCTGGGCCAGTGTCTCCCCAATTCTGTGATGGGGGCACAGGATTCTTTCCCCGTGTTGACTCTGCTCCAGGAGCTGATCAGCTGCTCCAGCAAAGCCCAGCACAGCACTCCATGGCTTTATTTTGCTGTCACCCATCTGCAGGTGCTTCTCACTTCCCCCTGGCTGCAGGGTCCCACAGCAGCAGGGCAGGATCCATCCCATTCCTCGTGTGCAAAGCAGAGACACCCACATGGAAAACCAGTGTGTCCTCAAGTCATGGAATCACAGGATGGTTTGGATTGGAAGGAGCTTAAAGCTCATCTTGATCCACCCCCTGCCCTGGGCAGGGACACCTTCCACTAGCCCAGGGTGCTCCAAGCCCCATCCAACCTGGCCTGGAACACTCTCAGGGATGGAGCAGCCACAGCTGCTCTGGGAAACCTAAGCCACCAGAGTCTGGATTCATCTGACATCATGGTGATGTGTCTAGCACATCCCCCCAGGCTCCCTGTCCTCACTGCTCTCCACTCACAGTGTCTCATTTCATGTGTGTCCCTCCAGCCAGTGCCCCATGTCCATCCTGCAAACCAAAACAGCTACATGTAAGATCCAAGGAGACATCTATTAATGGGATTTGGGCAGAAATTCAACCCTTTCTCAAAAAAAAACCCAACACCAAACCCAACCAAACATTCCTTCATGCTAAAAGGTTCTAAACAAACCTGACTTGAGAGTCATTTCATCCCCTGGCAGCTTCCCTTCCCACTGTTCCCCGCTCCAGCGAGGTGAGCCGAGTCCCTGGGATCAGGGTCCTGCCCTCCTGGGCCTTCTTGGAAGGGGCAAATGAATCCTGAAGTGCTGATACTGGAGACACTGAGATGGCTCCTACTTCCTGCCCAGCACTGCTGCACCTGAGAGCTCCTCGGATGGTGTGTCTGGGCCAGCAAAGCACAACAGGAAAACTAGATGGGTTCCTTCCTTCCTTCCTTCCTTCCTTCCTTCCCCTTTGCTCTCCCTGCATTTGCCCTCCCTTTCCTTTCCTTTCCTTTCC